>NC_060170.1:12499504-12559176 GCF_021292245.1 Micropterus dolomieu
GTGTGTGTGTGTGTGTGTGTGTGTGTGTCGGCGGAGTGAATGCATCGAGGAAACAGTTGGCACAGATAAGCAAGTGAAAGACAAACAAAAACAATATTCATCCATCAAAAAACAAAGAAGAGATGCTGTCATATCTCATCGCACCTAGCTCTGTGTGCGTTTGTTTGCTCACGACCGAACCTCAAATCCTTGTCACTCCACCGCCGTTTCCCCACATCACTAAAACTCAGGTGTTTATCCAGCTGACTTACCTCTGCCACAAGAATACACGCATTACAGGGGCGATAAAGGGAGAAACAAGGATCAAAACCCTGTCCCTCTTTCCCCACCCAGTTTTTTCCAACCACCCCCAGCTGAAGTGGGATCGGAAAAAAATATGACAGGGATAGTGATCCACAAAGGACCTAAGCTTCTCATTCCATCCATGACAGAGAGCACTGGAGAGGTGGGCGTCAGAGAGGGGGCTTTGTGAATACTTGATGAGTTCAACCAAAGAGGTTCAATCAGGCCTAGGAGAGGAGAAGGAGATGAGGCAGTAGGGTGGGGGGGCAAGGCCGTCTCATCCTGAAAGGTTTCCTCCCTCCTACCTCTCCTGTCTTTCTCTCTGAATATCTCTTTTTTTCTCTATCCTCCCCTCCCTTTCTGTCATTTATCTATCTTTCTCCATTTTTACAGCCTCACGCTCCTTTCGCTCGGCTTCCCTTGGTCGCTCCATCACTCTCTGTCTCCTCATCTTTGCCGCAGTCCCAAGAGGGCCACTTTAGCTAAACAAGGGATTTCAAGATCAGAGGCCAATCTGCTTTGAGAGGTAAACACAGGAGACTTCTGCTGTCCTGAGAATAGATGCATTGACTTAGGAATGAAGGTATCGAATAGGCATATTAAATCAATTGCATTTGAAAGGGATTACTGCTGATATGAGTCATTGACATTTCTTAATTGAAAACCAGCATGAGTTCAAAAATGACAGGGCAAAGGCAGCATGTGAATTCACATTTCTGTGCTCTCACTAAATGTCTTTTCATTTTATTCCTTCAAGTCAGGAAATTCAAGTTATATAACTGAAAGCTAGTATGAAAGTGGAGGATAAACACATAAGGCTGCTGAGCTGCAAGAATGAAACAACGCAAATTTGTACAAAAGACACAGATTATGACTCCTTAAATATATTTTTAATTATATTTGATGCAAAAAAATTCCAGAACAGTTAGTAGTTTGAAAATTGATTGATTAATCTTGAGCATGAAGGTAATTTCCTAACCTCAGAAATAGTGCTTTGAACCCAATCTCACAGTCATTTTCAACAAAGCTTACTCAGTCAGACTCCATTACACTTAGTCACCTCATGCTTTTGGGTCTCACCATGGCAACAGCAGCTAATGCAGATGTGGCGGCCAGCAGCTCCCTTAAACTTCACTACATTTTTGTTTTAATTTGTCAGAGCGACACTGAAAGATGCCGTGAAAGAGGCAAAGTGGAGAAATCATCAGAGCCTGGAGAGATACTTCAACACCAGCAACACCAAAGATATGCGGTAGGCCATCAAAAACATCACAAGCTACAAAAGCAGGAACCTAGCCATCACGTGTGTGGTCACATTACCAGATGAGCTAAACACATTTTATGCTCGTTTTGATCTCCTCAACAAAGAGTCAGCTGTTAAGTGTAGTGTACTTCTCCAGAGGACCAGGTATGGTCAGTATCTACAGCAGATGTGAAAATAGTCCTGCTGAGAGTGAATATGAGTAAAGCTGCTGAGCCTGATAACATCGCTGGCTGTGTACTAAGAACATGTGCCAATCAGCTAGCTGATGTTATTACTGACATTTTTAACATACCACTGTCACAAAAGAGGGTTCCCACCTGTTTCAAGACAGCCACAATCGTCCCTGTCCCAGAGATGCACCAATCAACCAGCCGGTGACCGGAATCCATGACTGGTCCGACTGACCGATCAGTCGCACATATTCGATTCTGTGCCCGCCACACAGACTTTGTTTGGGCCCAGGTACATTAACAGTCGTCAAAGTAGGCTATATTTGGCAACCCGTTTTCGCAGAGACTTTGCAGAGAAACACAGAAAGAGAGAAACCTTAAATGATAATACCTTAGAAGACACAGACATGGTGAATATTTTGCAAGCACGGACCAGGAAAAGTAAAAGTGAACACACCTGTTTGTGCCGATGTCATTCAGTACCACATTGGTCTTGATTGTTTCAATAGGCTAAGCTAACACCAAGCTTCCTCCACAAACGGCTCACCTGCTGCTGTGAAAACAGAATTGCAGGTGAATTACAGTAGTTTGTGAGTAAACACTAAAATAATGTGGAAAATTAAATTGAATGAAAATGGTCAGATACTAAATAACCTACTAGAAATAGGGTAATGCATTGTTTTAAATATTTTCAAACAAATATACAATACTGTCATTCTATGGGACACACTGAGCTGTATTATACTGCAATATATTTTCAGGTGGATTTTGTTTGTACAAGAAAGTTCTGTCCAGTTGCATATCCTTAGCACTTTTTATTTTGAAATTTTATTTTAAGGAGAGTGAGAGAAGGTTCTGTAACCTGGTGTAGAGTTAGAGATAATTTCAAAGTTATTTAATAATCAATGTTTTATTATGAACATACAATTGAATGGACCCCAGTAAGAATAGACTTGCTTCTTCTGGTGCTAATGGGTATCCTAATAAAGAAAGAAATGAAGAATTTCCCAATAAAGAAAAGTTACAAAACTGTTAGTTGTTAGTTATAATTCTGAGAATAAAGAAAACCGGAAAAAAACCGGAAAACCGGAACCGGTGCATCTCTACCAAACCTACAAAGTCTGTATGGTCTAGTTTGAACAACATCTGTCCTGTGGCACTTACCCTAATTCTGATGAAGTGCTTTGAAAACCTGGTTCTCTTGCACATGAAGAACAACTTCCCAGTCAGTCCGGACCCTCACCAATTTTATTTTCAGAAATAATAGATCCGCAGAGGATGCCATCTTTACTGCCCTCCACTCAATCTTCACACACCTTGATAAAAACACCACCTTCATCAGAATGCTGTTTGTTGATTTCAGCTCAACTTTCAGCAGAACCCCCGTGGAACTGATTGGAAAACTGAGCTCTCTGAGGAAATCCAATATCCAGTTGCAGAGTACTGGTACTCAAGGCCAAACAGACCCCAGACAGTTCGGATTGGCGGTCAGTCCTCCTCTCCTCTAGTGGAAACACCTAAGCCCCTCAGGGCTGTGTGCTCAGCAACGTCCTGCTCACGCTGTACAGCCATAACTGAAATCCCCGACATGGAAAGACCTCTGTTGTGAAATTTGCAGACACCACCATCATCGGCCGGATATCAAACAAAGATGAGACTTCATATCAGGAGGAAATCAGCAGTATTACAAAGTGGGGTAGAAAACAACCTACTGCTCAACGTAAAGCATCAACGTCAAGCAATAGAAAGCATTCTGACTGGATTGCAAATTGGCATGGGATGTGCACAGCCCAGAACCAGATGGCTCTGCGGCAGGTGAGAAAAAACTCTCAGAAGATCAATGGGGCCTGCCGAGCATCAGTGATATCGGTGAGGTAAGTTGCCTGCTCAGAGCCCAAAGCACACTAAAAGACAATACCCACCCAGCTACTGTTCACCCTGCTGCCATCTGGCAAGACATACGGAAGAATCCGCTGTTGTACCACCAGACTTCAGTGCAAGTTCCTTCCTAAGGCTGTGAGACTCTTTAATTCATTCTCAGCACTCTACTATGAAAAATAGTTTTATTTCTACTATATTTTATTTTTGTATTTTGTTTTTGTGAGTAGCATAAAGGGAATTACAACTTAATCTCATTATACAACCATGTGTTGTAAAATGATTAATACATTTACCTTTTACCTTGTAATAGTAGACACTATATGTAGAATGAACAGCTGGAGGTTTAATATTAATACAGTATGTACACTATAGATCAGATGTGAGAGCATAAATAGTCCTGGTATGTGTATGTGCAGTAGTGTGCCAGTGAGTGAAAGTGTGAAGTGAATTTTCTACTTCTGGGTTTTTTGGCAGTAACTAAATAGTTTCAGGTGCATTATTACAACACATCACTTTGGGGTCTGGGAATTAGGTGGACTTAGGTGGCAAGAGAGAAAAGAAAAAATAATGGTCGGATTAATCATTTATGTAAATAACCATTAGTTCCATGCCTTATACTTATACAAAATTACCTTGACACTGTTCACATTAAATATTGATGATTATCGTCGTGACATTCATTAAGCAACATAGCCATTCCCCTCAACTTGAAAATAAGTGTTGACTACCAAAGAGATGAATTGTTTCTGAGTCAGTTCTGTGCAGATTAATAACCAAAGGCCAACAAAATGACATTTTCTGCTGCTTCATTAAGAAGATCTGCTTTGACATTGTCAGTGATCCAAGATAACAACAAAAGGAGCACAAAGCCTTTTTGTTGCAGTTACGTAAGTTCTACTGTAAAAGGTTTGCCGTTGGTAAAGGAACTGCAACCCCCATTGTGCCAAAGCCACTGGGTTGTAGTGAAGCACATGAGAGGCAAGGTGATGCAAACGATGCCTGATGTAGGTGCACACCATGAATCACATACTGAAAGTTGTCTCGTCACCTGAGGCTCATTCATAGAATAAAATGCTGTCTTTCAGTTTGGTGTGAGATAACTGTGGTAGTAAAAAGATCTACAATGAAGGTCTGTTTTTATGAAGAGTATCAGTGAGGTGAATCCAGCTTTGTCTGTTATTGATTCCCCTTAAAGAAGCAGACAATTTTGAGAAAATTTAGATTGATTCTAAAGGGGCTGTGACTCATTACATCAGGGATATACTGTATGTTCAGTAAATGTCACACTAGACTTTAGCTATTGTCTTTGACTAAGTAGGTAGTTAACACTACATTAGTTGGTAAAACTTGCCAATCAAAGATGATTACTCAAATAAGCACTGAAGGCTCTACTTCCCTTCCTGATTTATTTCTAGGCCCAGGCGAACCCATGATGCGACACCGCACACTTCCCACGCTTACCCCCAAATCCACTGAGGCAACAGAAGTCTTCAGCTGACGGTCGGCAGAAATGGGAGAGGTGTTGGCAAGTTGCAGATGAGGACTGGAGTTGGAATATGCTAACTGGGGATGTGAGAGCATGATGGAGATAAAGGCACCGAACCATCTGAGCAGGTGTTAATTGGATATATCAGTGTACCGTTTTCTACCCTCTTGAGTGTTAGAGCAAGGGGGCAGCAGGAGGAGCAATAGCGCTGTGATGGCGGTGGGCCGCTGATTATGCATTGTCTGATCCAGGGGGAGGTAGCAGCAGGAAGAGGCTATGTTTAAACTAATGCTCTAAACACAGCCCCAACCGGTTTTGTGTGGGTGTGGGGTACTGTGTTTGTGTGTTATGTGTGTGCATGGGTATGTGTGTCGCTCACAGTTTTCCTCTAACCCTGAGGGATCAGCCTCAGGACTGAAAGGCAGTTTTGGGAAAGACTCATTATGATCTTGCCTTCTGAAATGCACTCTCTGCGTCTCTGATGTCTGCTACCAGTCCTCCAGCAACTAATTTTTATCAGTTACCTGTCCAAATCTCCATCCTCCCTGTTCAGTGTGTAAACACAGAAGCAGCCTGTAATGATATACAGTAGCAGTCATAACAACTCTCCCATAGCAACCATTATTTCAGTTTAACAGCAGCGCTCTCTTCCTACATAGTTATGGCGTTGTCTACTGTGTTGTAAGCAAAAATAATCAAAGTCACGATGACTGTAAGAATTAAATCAATACTCTTCTCTCGCTATGATGCAGTAGATGGAGATTCAAGCATTCATTTTGCTCTGTTAATAAGTGGGAGTTTGTGCAACAGGCAGGGCAACAACCAAACCCCATCAGAGGCCCCAGTTGCCACATGTCATCGTTCGGCCTGCAAGAAATGGATGTACTTAATTTTGCCACCCATAATATCTGCAGGGCTAACCACTTGACTCCCCAGGCGCCATGTGCTGCTGTATTAAAACTGTCCATCGTCTTGGCGTTCATGTCTCTTGCCTTTTCGGGTGACCTACCAGGGGCCTGCAAGCTGGGGGAGTGGAAGGTTTGTGCTGAGGAGCCCAAAGTCTCTCAGCTCGAATATTGCTCATCTGCACGGCAACGGTAGCTGCTTGAGTCAGTCGGCTGCCGGATAGTCACAGAAACTTGGTGAAATGGCAATGACGTGGCAAAGGATTGAAGTCAAAGTATGTCAGAATAAGACGCGAGAATTAGTTGCCTTTCTTAAGAGACATGGCACTTTTTTTTTTCTCTCCCACAGGGTTTTGGACTTTATTAAAGTTCATGTTTGAGCATGAATATTACACTGATATTGCAATGCTGCATCTCTGTATTGGTGACAGTTGATTTACTGCAAACAACTGAGAACATGACACTGTTTGAGCAGCCTAGGTCTGAGGGATAAAAAATATTAATCTGCGTACTCACATATGCCACAACATTTCTGTAAAAAGTTTAGTTTGCAAAATATCCAGTCATTATGACAGCCGTGAGCAGGTCACTCCTCAGCACTAATACACATTAATAAAGGGAAAATAGGTCTCATATCCCAGAGTTATAAAATAATAACACGGGTGAAAGCACAATATCAGATTACATGTTACACAGAGGCAAACACTGCGAAAGAGGTTATGCGCTGAAGAGTTTTGAGGGTGAAGGAGCATGCAGCACATAAACAAGACAGCCTGCCTGGCTCTGCATTCATTTTCAACTTTTAACGGCAGGGTGCAATGAAAATGTTTGCTCGTTCACCTCTAGTGTTTATTCATGCAAGAGAGCATGCCTCACGAATATTCAGGGGGCCATAAAAACAACGAGATGAAAAAAGACAATGAGACATCTCGCAGTGCCTTAACATTCAGTGGTGAATATGTATTTTAAAAATTGTCCCTAATTTTATTAACAAATGTGTTTTGATTAGAATCACAGCCATCATTGCAGAGTAACCTCAGCTGCACCCTCACATACAGTAAGAGCAAGTTGTTTGTGCCCAATGTTTTGTTATGATCCTTGATTAAATCTCTCCTTTGATTTTTTTTCCCCGTCTTATTTCTACATTGTCCTTTGTTGTTGTGGTTTTTTTTTTGTTTCATCAATTTGTCCCAGGGAGGTAATGGATAACATCTGATACTCATCTATAACTCTCACAGCTGCCCTAAAAATGTCATCGCGGCACTACCATATCTCCCTGAGGGCCAGTACCCCCCCACCCCCCCACCCACTGCACCAGCGAGAGCCTTGTCTTCGCTATGCCTCCTCTTTCTCATCTCTTCCATGCCTTTCCCACCCTTTCAACTTGTGCTGGGAGCTAAGGCCCTCTAACGCTTTTATTTTTTCTTTTCCAAGCAGAAAACACAGCACACATGATCAGACCAGTTTTTAAACAAAGGCCTTCCAAACGATGTAACTTAGTTTTTTGACTCGATGTCGCCTTTGTTGTTGATGCGGCCGCCACAGCTCTGTGTTTCTGGTTTGTGATGTATCATACCCCGAGAAATGGAAGCTAGAAGTTGCGGCAACGAAGCAACTTTGGGGCATGCCCACAAAGATTCACAATGACATCTGAACAGGGATTTTTCAGACTTAAGATGTTACAGCCACCTAGAAGCAGCAGCATTTTTTATGAAAGTCCTGTCCACGTCGCACCATTACTGTCTTTCAAAATAACCTGATCATATCAGTCAAGGTCACTAACCCTTTGTTAATAATGTCTTCGATCTTATTGTTTGCTTGCAGCCTCCCTGTTCCTGCGCCACCAGCTTCTGTTCTGATTACTGACAACTGCAGCATATCATCCTCTGCAGAGGGAGGGGACATCTTGGAGTGAACCATCGCACCCCTCTTGCGGCGGCATCAGGATAGATTAACTGGTGGGAGTTTACCTTTCATCAGCTTCAATTCTTAGACACATTTGGACCGTTTTTAATTCTATAAAGTAAAAGCGCCACCTACACGATTCCCTGGGGTGAAAATGAGTATTTTTAGCATCAACTAAGCCTAACTATTGTTCCCAGAATAGGTTCGTGATGGACATACCCTAACGAGGTACCAGCCTAGTTGTAAGGTTGTGTGTTTTTTTCTGAACAGTGTGTGAGCTGGTCTCCAGCATAGACCCAGTAGGATTCCAATTTATCCAGCACAGCTTGATGTCATTGTTCGATCAGCTCTGTGAGGAATGCACCAAGGCTGACTGATTCTGCCCTTCATCAAGATATGCAGGAATAAAGTTGCAGCATACCAGGGGTTCTAGGTATGTCATGAATAGTGATTCTGTAAATAAACAAGTGAGTTCTGTTAATTCCAGTCACAACCGATGTAACTGGAACATAGCATGTTAGATATCTGTGGTTAGAGGAGAGGGAAGAAGTGCAGCTGCAAAATCACCTCTGTGGCCCTGATTTGTCTTCCAACCCATCTCTGTGGCTCCCTCAGGAGTAGCTTGTGCTGCAGTCTCTACCCCAGTGTTTGCTCTTGCTTTGTTCCCTTTCTCCTTTTCTCTGTCTCTTCCTTTAGTTCCTTAGCTCCTTCACCTCATTCTGCCCTGTCTTACTGTAACTCTTAAGGTTCATTTCCATCTCATCTCGTACCCTATAGAATTCATATATTGTTGAAAATGTAAGCTTTTTGTGAATGTGCACTTCATGCCTGCAGTAGCCTGTATTGCTTCTCTCTGATCATTCCCTGTGTCAGTCTGCCAGGTCAGAGAAGTCAGCATAAACCAGCCCCATAGACTGAGAGCTGTTGTTTCAGGCAAACATACTTGTTCGATCACTCAAATGAAAGATTTACTAATTAGATTTCAAGAAAAAGGCAAGAGACAGTACTGATTTTCAATTACTCCTAAAATGAATCATTAGTCTTCTAATTTGCTGATATTGGATTAGGTGGTAGGCAGCCTAATGCTGGTATGAAAAATGAATACCTCCAGAGGGTTGCCCTGGCAGGGCGTTCACATCAAGCTATGGGGTGCTGAGTTTTTGCCTCCATACGGTGCTTTGAAAATGATAAAGATCAATGAGATGTTCAGTGGGTTGTTTATTTCTTCTTTGTTTGGTTGTTTCAACAAGAGTGCATATAGGCTGTGAGATTCATAGTGCCCTATTGTTGGCTATGGTCACAGGACATGACAAATCTCCGCTTCATGAAATGTATAAAGTGCAGATTATCAGCGTGACCCAGATAGATGGAGGACAAGTGTGTTGCAGAGGTTGGACCTGTTTAATTCCAATGAGTTGTGAAGAAAAATGCAGACATTTTAAAGAGATAGATCAGGCTCACAATACTTCTGGCTCCCCTGGGAATTCACAGATGAATAGTAGGAGAATCCTGTTAAGATCCAGGCAAATTACAGTTTCACAAAGCCTTGAGGAATGCACTTCTCCAAAATAAGAAACGCCTTTCTTAGCACTCATTGAGGAAACATGATTCAGTGGTGGTACAGCATAATGACTCTCACTCCAGGGGACTGAAAGCTGCTTTGACTGTGATGCTAACCTGTCCTAATAGATCTTATTGCAAGGAGCCTCTTCAAGCATGCAGCTGAGATGAATGGAGTTTAGTGCAAACTTTGCTTAGGGGAAGTAACACTCCAGCAGTCGGGTATGTTGTGCTGTCGTCTTAGTTTGCTGTTATGTAAAGTGTAGACAGTGTTCTTTTGGGGAAAGAGCGTTCTTTTGTTTGACTCAGGGGCAACTAACCTCAGACACTAATGATCATATTACTGAAGCACTACAAAAGAAATGGTGCAAGCCAAAACTCCTAGTCTGTGTACCCAAACTCCTACTATTTGTTCAAAACCCTGACTCCTGTTATAGACCAGCAAATACATTTCTGACTGATCTATAAAACAAACCACACCTGTCTGTCTCAAATTTCCAATAGAAGCAAATTGGTTCACACTTGAAATTAGGAGTTTTCAAATAATTTGGAGTACTTATTTGTTGTTTATTTATTAATTTACAATGCAACAAACACAAATGTTTAAAGTAATGCCCTCCTCCGTTAACAGCTTACATGAATTCTGAATTGCAAATGCATTGTAAAGGAATTACAACAAAAGACACAATTTAAAAACTCTTAACTTTAAAAGCAAACCAGTTCTCAGACAGTCAATACTGGTGGAAAGTAGGGGTGCAACAAGTAGTTGATGTAGTTGACAAAAATCAATTCATCAATTAAATTTGTTGCCAATGTATTTAATAATCGATTCGTTCATCACGTCATCGGGCCGTAGTGACACTGTAAGCTTAAAAGAGTAAAGTGATGTGAATAGTAAAGTTGCTAAAACAACACAACATCAGCGCTGCAGTAACACCTTCACAACCTAAAACCTCCAGAGTGTGGGAGCATTTCATTAATTTACATTTCACTCCGCCAAAAAGGATGTTAACTGCAGCATCTGCAAAGCTGAGCTTTCCTGGAAACACTGGAGCATCTGAAGAGGAGGTACGTATAACATTGTGGCTCTGAGGAGGATGAAGACCGGTCTCGGTTCTGAAAAAGGACATTGATATCAGCTGTACTTTCTGTGGAGAACTACCGGAACACTGGTGCACTTATTTTGGTCTTGCCCACATACCAAAAGACTTTGGAACAAAGTGTCTCATTTTATTTTTGTCCATATTTACCCTCAATTTGCAATGCGGTGGGAAAATTAATTGTTTGGATTCACTAAAAATGACAAAAATTTATTTTCATAGTATTTTGTATTATTTGTATATATAGTAATTTGCTTATTATTTTAACCAAAAGGCAGAGCTTTCTGGAGCTTGCTGCTAACATTAAGCAATGTGTTCTTTCAATATCTGAGTGTACAAATTAAAAAGCTGTTACATCATATGACTTCTGTAAGCTTTACAAGATATTTATTCAATTTTTTTCTTTTGCCTTTGTTTAGATTATATTTTCTTTTTGATAACCCCTTGACCTTGCTGGCTTATTTGTGATTTGTCTGTAGAGTTAATTGATGTACAGAAGATGTTGTTTACCTGCTGTAAATCCTGATTTTGAATAAAGTCTTGATTTATTAAAAACAAAGACTGGTCTCGGTAAGCTTCACTATAAAATCATGTTACTTCACGTTATGAGCTGTAGCTAATGTTTTCTATACAGTTTAATGGGGTTGAGAGTAGCAAATAATTATGACACACAACAGCCCCTTTCACATTCCAGATGTGCTCTAAGTTTACAATCATAACGTGAAACGATGCATCAACCATGGTGACGTTTCCAGCTGGAGAATGTGTTGCGGTCGAGTGCATCAGATTAGACAACACCAAACAATTTCATACTTTCATACATAAAAGTTCTCCTGTGTATGTGTGAGGCTCGGCTAATCCGCACAGACTCCCTTAAAAAAATCACGGAGTTTCGTGACCTGTTGAGTTAGGGGAAACCATATTTATTATAAACTATTAAACGCTGTCTACTACAAAATTGTTATTATTGGTCCCCTCTTGTAAATTCGGCAGATGTAATGCATGAAGTTATTCCTTTCTTTGTATATTAATATAGTGACAGTTTGTCCCGGTGTGTTGCAGTACCGGCGTGTAAGTTGCCCCTTATTAGACAGCTAGCAGTGATCTAGCAGATCAGAACTTGATTTCAAAGGTGCTTTCTGTCGCTGCAGCAGAAACGTTCATTAAAAGATGTATTTTTGAAAACAGTATTCATTTTATTGTCTTGACTATTAATTAGCACATGCCTAAAACAACCTCAAGTTTAATTTAAAACCTGATAGCCAAATAAGACACATTGTGTAATTTTGCGAATCAAAATCCAAAGTCGATTATTCATTTCAATGATTGATAGAATAATCAACTATCAAAATAGTCTTTAGTTGCAGCCCTAGTGGAAAGTAGAGTTGAGTTCTGTACCTAAGTAAATGTTTTAGGCACCTTTACTTGGGCATTTGCATTTTATGCTACTTTAAACAAAAAAGATCTTACTCTGGTCAGTTCTACTCAGGTCTATCTCTGTAGGGATCCTTTCCACAATGTTGACACTTATAATAACAATCCAAGCCTGTCAGTGGCTAAAACAAGCACTTTCGTGGCGGTACTTGGACAGGGAGCAATTGACCACAAGGATTATTTGCAGCCCAGTTATGCTGCTGCCAACTGCAGTGCGCTCACTCAATACTGGACCAATTTTTTAAAAATGTCCCATTTGGTCACAAAATACCAAACTTACCCTTTAATTCATCCTCAGCACTCCACCATGTAAAACTGAACACAACCCTGTGTTGTAAAATGATGAATAAATATATCTACCTTGTACCTTGTCAGTTAGAGGTAGGTGGTGAAGCCCCGTCACACCTTTCACATAAGACATAGTCATTTGATCCATTATCAATATAAAAATATTCATTAGTGTAGCTTTAAGTACATTTTCCTGATAAAAGATTTCTACTTTCATGTTTACTTTTATTTTACATCAAATGTTGCTGATAGATCTCTGTAAATCTGCAACATCCCAGCTCCTAAGACTTGTCAACAGCCAAAGTGATATCTATATACAGAAAGACCCCCACAGGAGAGATGACAGATGATACGGCACAGTGCATTATACTCTCTGATTATGTTAGACTGCAGACTACAGGAGGCAGTTAATTTTCAGCAGAGCTGCAGCATCATCTGCTTCAGCTGCACATTTATTTGAATAAGCCAACACCACAGCGCTCACTAACAAACACTAGCGATAGAGGTGTGATATAATCAAAGTAAAACAGTGGTGGATAATTTCTATAAATTGGGCCCGATCCATCCGGTGCCTCTTCTACTAGAGCTCCCTACTCCCTTGCTTATCAAGACTAATGTAATGTACCAAGCAGGGAGGAACACAATCTGTTTCAGGACTGTTTGTGCTGCTATCTGCAGTATGGATAAATACCCCCAGCTACTTCTCAGAGCAAATGTGATAGGTTTGAGCCGCACTTCTCTGGTGACAGCATATAGCAATAAGAGAGGAACAATGTTCCGCCTCTGTTTCAACATCTGCTCGAAAGCAAAGTAGTAGTTATTTAAAAAGCCATTATGTCCTGACTATATGAAAGTGGTTTTGGATAACCAATTGTACGTGGGGCCCAATGATTTCATTGTAAATTTGTCCTTGTTTCAAATGTGTGATGATGAATGTGAAATCAAAGTGAAATGTGCGTGACATACAGCAGTACAATAAATTGCTTAAAGTGAGCTAACATGATTTCTAGGTCATGGTTCAACATCAGCAAAGTGTTACTTTTATCCTCACTAATGTCAGATTTGAGGAAACTAGTTTGTATATAGGTCATCAAAGGATTTCAGTAATTTCACAGGTTTTACTGATTCTGATTCTAAGCAACGATGCCCAAAGAAGGATGCAAAACTTGCATCCTGTGTTATTTTGCAGTCTGCATAAATAAACATGTCAACACAATTTATTGTCATTCAACCTTGTGATGGCTTTGAGCTAGCAGGAATTACAAATTATTTTTTAGACATTCTTGCCCATTGTGCAATGATAAGTAAAGGACTTGGTAATATTACAGAGACACTTATTTCCTGCTGTAAAACATATCTGCTTCTCTGCTGCCTCTGTAACAATGCAATGTCAATGTGAATAGTTGTCACGAATCTCTCCAGCTCTTAAGACATTATTTTAGTTGGTCATGTTGTTTTGTTCCAGTTCACTAAGCTGCGTTTCGACCAAAGGAACTATAGACCCCAGAACTAGGAACCTTTGGAGGAACTCACTGTTTTTTTCCACCGGAGGGACCAGAGTTTAAATGTAGTTCTGGGGTCTTCATTTTACCCCCCAAAAAGTCCCTGCTCGGGCGGTAGTACTTTCCGAAAGTACCGGTACTTTGGGGGGGTGGGGCTTGCCTTGCAGTGATTTTCTGAATGGGCAAGTAGAGGCTACTAGCTTTAACTGGAGAATGTCTGCTGTTTTTCTACGACTGCTCGTCTCTTTTCCACCTTTGTTTACAAACCAATAAATCACAATTAGCAGAGAGCCACACGAGCCTCGCCGATGTCGCCTGAGATCGTATGTTGGCATTAAATATATTGGAAATATCAGCCAGCTGCAGTGGTGTGTTTCCGCTAAATACTAGGTCCTAAGTTGTTGTTTTAACTTTTCATCAGTCAGGAGGTTTTTCCACAGAGCCAAAGTCGGTCTCCTCACCAAAACAAGAGGAACAGCTGATTACAGCAGGTAATTAAATCTCATTAAACATCCCGTTCTTCAAATTTATTAATTTATTTATTTATTCAAATGTCTCTCATCTACTTTAGCACATTTTATTTTGAACAGGTAACATTTGAACTGGTAAATCAAGGTTTTACTTTTTCTTGACTCAGGTGACAAGTGTGGCGCAAAACAATTTCTGTGATGTTTTGTGATGCATGTGGATTTTCAATCAATAAAGTTTGACTATCTGTATAGTTGGTGCTTTATTCTGTTCTTTCAGTGAATCACTACTTAGGCTCCATTTGCTGCTGCAGGAAACATAAAATGCATCATTTCTGTTGCACTGGAGAAATTTTCCCAGGGAAGAGCTCCTCCATACTGCGTATTCTAAACAGTAGTTTTCTTGAAATACATTGTGTTATAGCATGTGTAGACTAATAGGACAAATGAGCATCATATTCTGATAAAATATTGTGAATTGTTGCTGTGACTTGTTCAAATTGCTATAAACTGCCCAAATGTTAAAACTAACAAACAATAAAGCAACGTACTGAATTTGGGTTACCTCTGTGAGTTTCTTGCCTAACACTTGGATTCCTGCTGCCTTACAAAAGTGATGTTGCCAGTCTGACAGCAATTATCAGACACAGTGGTGTCGCATCTGAAAGTTGCTCTGGCCCAGCACCCAGGGGTGTCCTAGTTGGAGTGTTAGATTTTCCAGTTTTTAGGTTTTACATAAGTTCTGTCACGTAAAAGCAGACATAGTAATTGAGATGATCAAATATGTAGAAACACTGGTTAATTCTTAATGTTTGTATTCATAATAAGCCTTATATATCAGAACACAGTGGTCTTAATAATGGTCCTGGAAAAGTGGCATGTGTACTGTGGACCACAGTGTGAGAGAGTGAGAAATCAGAGGTGTGGATGCAGGGAATGAAAGGGACCCTCTCTGATAATGGGTTGAGAATGACACCTCGACTCCCCAGAGAGCCTGTCAAAATGGCTGTTTTATACTCACACACACACACACACACACACACACACACACACACACACACACACACACACAGCTACCCTCGCTCAATGCCAATATATTGAGCACTGGGAGGAAGTCATTAAAATGGCAATCAGTGTTTCTTAATTACTAGGCATTGCAGAAAGATAGTTGGTCTTGGGGGGCCAAGGGACGATTTTTAAACGTTCAGCTCCTTGCCAGTCAATTATGTGGGCCAAGTGTTAAAGACTTCCTCCTTCATTTCCATTCTGTTAAAAAAAGACTTAATGAAAATGCCCAGCTATCCAAAAGCCTGCACCTTGTTAGGAGTCAAAATACAATCAACAACAGACTCTAACTTTAATTTGTGTCAGGCCTTGCTTTAATCGCCTCCCACAAAATTGCCATCAACAATAGTCCAACGCTCTAAACAAGTCTAAGCACTACTCTGGGCCAGCTTTGAAACAAGCTAGCTGTGAGCGGAGATAAATACTTTTTTAAGCTTCACAAGGTAAAGACACTCCTGCTCAATACATGCAATAAGCATTGCATTCTTGCAAAAGAAGAGAAATAAGTCTTGACTTCACTTGCAATTCAATGAGCCAATTTGATGGAACATGGCCTAAGGGATAGCTGCATAATTAGCAGACATGTCTTTAAAATGGGGAGTCTGCTGTTTAATTCCCTTTAACTACTGATAAACAGAAAGTTTCTCTTTACATGGCCACAACGAAGCATGTATGTGCTCACAGGGACAGCATGTACATCTAGTCAAGGACACGTTCACATAGAAATTGTGTCTGTGTCTTTATCACATTCTCACACTTGGTCTGCATCAACAGGCACAGCAGGAAGTGTGCCCATCCACACAGTGTATCCTGTAGTTGTATCCTGATTAGTGGTGGCAGTTTCTGTGAGTGCCAGAAAAGACAGCTTGGAGGGCTTGTTTGGAAAAAATGCTCCTCTCCAGGACCAGAGGTTAAAAGCCCATTCAGAGAGTCACAAATATCCTCATTGTAAGTGTGATCTTCGCTGACAGAAGAGATTTACAGCACCACTATGTCGACCCTCTAGGGTGTAGGAGGCAAGGGTGACCTCATTGGTGTGAAAAATCAACATTTATAGAGCCAATCAGGAAAATCAAATGCAGTTAGTTTTATATCTAACCCGAATACCTTACAGCAGTGGTTCCCAACCTTTGTATCACTATTTTCATAAAATTGAATTGTGAGTTTTCAGTACCACTTGGATTGGCAGAACCTATATATTTTAACCAATTGTACAATTTCAACCATCTATGCAGTAGGTTTAGCTATTTCAACCATTTATCTTTACATTTAGCTATATCACCACTTACCCATTATTTTTAGCTAACTACCATTTACCCATTTCTTTTAGCTAACTAATTCATCTATTTATTATTATTTTTAGCTATCTATTTCAACTATATATGTATTATGTTTAGCTATTTCAACCTATTAATTAAATTTTAGACCTCTGTTCAGGATTCCCACGGTCATGGAAATCCTGGAAAAGCCATGGAATTCCTATTTTCCAGGCCTGGAGAAGTCATGGAATTAAGTAACTGCATTCAAAGTTTTGGAAAAGTCATGAAAATTGATTTTGTTATATAGGGGCATATGTCATATAGGAGAAATTATATCTTATTGTAGTTACATGTTTTAGTCACAAAATTCGATTGTATGGAAAAGGTTGTTGTTAAATTATTATTTAATAATTAGGCACAACTTGTGGAGTAAAGTACGCAACTGTATGTACTTGTATGTGGGTATTGAAGGTCATGCAAATTTAATTAAAGGTCATGGAAAAGTTTTGAAATCTTGTTTGTGAAAATGGGTTGTAACATGTTCAAATGATAACTAATTTCCCTGCACTCTCAATCGCAACATGTTCCAATCTCATCGCTATCAAATAGTAATTTCAATTTTGTCAAATTAGTTGAGCTGCTCCCTACCCCCTGGTAACTACAGAAGTACCCTGGTGTACAACTATCCCTGGTTAGTAATTACTGCTTCAAAGCCAGCACCACAGCTGTAGAGTAAAGATTTGATTATTGCAGCAAAAAGTCACACTTTTAGAGAAAAACATGACCCAAGGAAACCTCAAAACAGATTTTAACCTCTCAGTTCAGCCTCTTGGCTTTTAGCTTTGGTGCCTGTTATGTTTTGAGTAGTGTTGTTAGAAGTAGCCTTTTGCTCATTGGGCTTTTTCTGTCAGTTTGTTTACCCTCTTTTTAGTTGCTTCGGATTAGAATGAGCACCAGCCAGCCCCTGTCTGTTCCCAGCATGAAGCCGTTTTCACAAAAATCCCAGCATCTCAGCATCTGAACTCCTCTGGAGATGAATACATGAATGTCCAAACATCCTGCTCCAAAAATGCTGGGAGTCAGCTCTGTTTTCTTGCACATTAGGCAAGGTCAAGGTGTAGTCTCATGAGAGGGATGAATCCCAAAACTTCATGAAACTCAACAATAACGCTAATAAGGCTAGAGCTCACCCAAAGAGACTGGGGGCTTCTTGAAAAACTGATAAACGCCTATCAAGTTGCTGAATTATTTATCACCTCTGCTCTGCTGTCAATTTGTTCCTGCCATTTGGTTTTGCTGTAAATGAAATCAGTTTGAGCTGCAGATGGAATTCAGACGAATGGCCCATAATATAAGAAGAGGGGGATTATGCATTTCTTTTGTTTGACTGAGAGTTTTGTGCAACATTACTAAAGCCCCTCGGCAAATAGAATCATCTCGCAATGAGCAATTGGCAAACAGCATAGGCTTTACAAGATTTAATTATGCCTAATTGTATCTGTTTCAGTGTGGTCCCATCAATCAGTCTGAGCCGTTTTCAGTCTCTTATGCATATTTGAATAGACGGAATCCAGATTCTTTGATAATGATGGGTGGAGAAAGAAAAGAATTGAAGCTTATATAAGATGTTGCAGCTTCTATACTCAATATACTGTGTCAAGGCAGTCCAAGCTGGTGAGTGTGCCATTGATGTTGTTGTGTTTGATCACTCGCTGCCATCACGAGGCCTCTGCATGATGCAAACCCTGAGAAAGCACATGACGTTCCAGCCTGTGGCTTAAAGAGTGGCACACCACCAACAACAAATGTCACGGCATCTGCCCTCCAGACTGTTATCTGCAAACCTGACTCACAGCTTGTGCTTTCCACGCGCCTCTGTCATCTGTGTCTGCCTGTTTCCTTAGACTGAGCCCCGCCCTGACCACAGGATTAGTTCCACCTCTTCTCACCTCCTAAAGTGTTCCTCTAAAGGGCTGCTTTATCTCTCCTGTGTTTATAATATACCGCCAGTACATATTTGTGATAGTTGGGGGTGTGCTGAGCCATCAGCACTTGTCATTAAATGATGCAGGTGTTCAAGAATCTCCAGCATATTTTCACCCTCAATGGTGGATCAACAATAAATGGCTGCTAAAGTGGCACTGATAAATGTAAGATCCATGACAAAAAAGACTTTTATTCTACATGATTTTACAGTCTCTCAGAGACTGGACATGCTGCTTTTAACT
Organism: Micropterus dolomieu; assembly: GCF_021292245.1. Taxonomy (NCBI): domain Eukaryota; kingdom Metazoa; phylum Chordata; class Actinopteri; order Centrarchiformes; family Centrarchidae; genus Micropterus; species Micropterus dolomieu. The sequence continues at coordinate 12,518,301 of NC_060170.1, forward strand.
GAGACTGATACTTGGCTCAAGGCTGGTGAGAGCAGTCAACTGGCTGAACTATGAAAATAAAATCTGGCACCCCACTCCCAGCAAGAACTGGGTGGCCACAGTTTTTTAGCTCCATGGCTGGAGAGCTAGGATGTGATGATGATCTAGATGCTTTTCTTAAATAATTTTTTAATTGCCCACAAGCAGGGCTGCAACCAATGATTCATTACAGATCAAACAATATGCATCCATTGTAAATTGCCAGAGCCCTAGATGTTGTCTTTTAATTGATTGTTTTGTCAGTTAAAAAAGACTGAGTCTATAGCCATGCTATCCACTCTGTGAGGCTGTACCTAACAGTGTGGTGCAAGTTACTCAGAAATTGTAATATATTACTAGTTACTTATTACTCCTTAAAAAAGTAATGTTATTACTTTATTTATTATTGGGTAATAAAAGCAACTAGTTACGTTACTACATTACTTTCCCACAGAACGCCTCTCTCCCTCGTTCTCTTTTCTTCCTTTAGTGTTTGGCTATCGGCGACATGAACAACAAGGTCCGATGACGCTGAGCTGCCGCACATTCGTTGATTTACGTCAAGGATGTTACGTCCAGTAACGAGTAACGCAGCGTTGCTTGCCTTAGTAACTAGTAATAATATTACCGTTTTAGAAAAGTAATTAGTTACACTACTTAGTTAATGGGAAAAGTAATATTATTAACCATTTTAGTGTTGCATATTAGCATCCTAACATTTGCCAATTAGCCCTAAACACAAAGTACAGCTGAGGAAGGAGTGTCAGGTATTTGGTCATAAACAAATGCGCAAATAAAAAATTTAACCTGATGCTGGCAATAGATGAAAAGCTAAGTCAGGTTAGGGATCACCACAGGTGATTTATCCTCAGGGGCACGTGAATGTCTGTAGCACTTTTCTTGGTATTCCATCCAATTGGTTTTGAGACATTTCACTCAAAACCACAAATGTCAAAACCTCATGGTGGCACTGGAAACAGAAGTCATGACCGGACCGAAGTCTTTAGGATAAATCCAACAAGTCCTCCATCCTAAACGACAACATTGGTCATTTACCCATGCTTCCCAAAACAACAAATATGTCTTTCATGTGACCTACCACACATGACAGTAAACACCCGGTTAATTTTTTTTTTGCAGCATGGTTAGATTAGGGCACAAAATTTTTTGACATCTGTAGCAAGTCTTTTGGCAATCCATTTTATAGCCGTAATCCATCCAATTATTGATGAGATATTTCATTTAAAACCAAAAAATATCAACCTAGGAAAAGTCTGAGACTCATCAAAGTCTTCTGGGGGCCATGAATGTTTTTCCTGGATTACTGTATTATTTGCAGTATTTTGTTGTTTAGTGTCTTACACTGTGGATGTTTGATATTTTGTGCTTAATCTGTTTAATTAGAAAATGTTTCTTTTTCAAACTTATTTGAAAATTGCTAAATCTTTACTTACCCACTCCTGTTAGTCTGTCAGTGGAGGCCTAAACTAATGGTAAGATGTTTTCTTATGGTTTGTTTTGCCCCCTGTGAGCGAGTTTCAGTTTATTACACCCTCTGTATACCAATAAACAATTACGGATATGCAAGCAGCTCAGCTCCCTATCAACACCCATGTAACTATATACAGTGTTGTGTATTGAAATGAAAGGATTTGTCTTTTCTTCATTTTTTTTTCACTTTTTTCAGGGCCTCTAAATGAAATGTGATTTTCCCACAGCATTATTTAAACTTCACGTTTCTGCATATCAAATGTTCTGCCATCACAAGTCATATGGATGTTCCATATTATGTACTACTTTTATTACGACCCCTGAGCAGCTCCCACAGTCTAATGATACTGGCATACTTATCTTGTCATATTTCGAGTTACTGACATTACAAAAAGAGATGGCTGAATATTTTCTATGACGACTTACATAGCAATAACTTTCATGTTTCATGCGTAAGGGGGAAATGATCTGCTACAGAAACTGATGGCCAGCATGATATTTCAAAAGGTTACGCTGCATCTTGCTCAGTGATTGTTTTCCACAGATTTATATTTGTTTAAAGGGAGGTTGTGGTTGTCAGCAATAACAAATGCACTGACAAATAACTGGGCAGTGTGCCATTTGGAATTCATTTAGCAAGACAAGGTAGAGATAAAGGCGCCACCCCGACTGTCTGCAGGCGACACTTCGTAAATCAGAGAACAGCATGGATGAATTACACTGGTGAGAAAGTCTCTCTTCTGAAGGACAACAACAGTGTGTCTATTTACAACCAGCTGGCCTACAGCATAGGTCAGCTCTCACTCCTCCTCCCTGTCCTTTTGAAAGTGTTACACCAGGCCAAGATGCAAAGAGGGATAAAAGACAGAATACCAATTCAGATTGTCACTTTAACTGCTAGAAGACCACTGTCAAAGCATTATTTTTATAGCTTTGCCTGTGTCTCATCACTTATATTACTGCCTGTGATCAGTGTGCCAGATCTCTTAAATTAGACAGGCAATAAACTAGAGTGTTGTTTAACAGTACATCTAGTGGTGATGGATACTTGCTAGAAATCGAATGAAGATTTATTATGTACAACTAGAGAGTTATATGACACCTTTTTGCAGTAAAAATGAACTGTAGTATTGAGATTTGCATTGTGGTATTGTTTTACAACAGCGATATGGATGAGTAATTATGAATCTCTCTCAATGGATCTTTCCTAAATCCATTGGATGAATCTTATTAAGGGATGAGACAGCGTTAATCAAATGTATTATCTGTAATAGTGAATTTTGTTTTTGAGAAGAGAGAATATAGAAGAGAAAAGTCTCTTATCCCATTAATATATGGGAGAAAATAAACAGCTTGTTTTGACATCAAGCTCAATTTTTACATAAATCATGCTGCAGCTTTGATTTGTGGTGAATATAAAATGTGTTTTAAATAAAGCCTTTTATAAAATAATTTTCCATGAATGATAAAATCCAATAGATTGTGAAATATATTAATACAAAAGCTCATCAAGCAAAGTACACTGCACACAGATACAATGAGGAATCATCTGCCCACTGGGCAATTTTGATCATGATTGGAGAGAACCTTCCGGGGATGTAGCAAGCTTCCTTTTTGTGTGCTTGGGCCCGACTTTGTCCAAGCCAAATGGTGTGAAATAAATGATGTAATTTCCATCGACCTTCCAACTTTCCACAAGTGCAAATGGTCGACTTTATTGCTTGAAATTGATCAGACAGCATTTGATTAAAGTTATCTTGATCTGCGGAATCCGGTGGAAAACTGTCAATATGTTAAAAGCTCAAAGAATGACTTCAGCTGTATGGCCATTATCTCAACCTCATGGGCTCAGTGTCCTGTGTAGATGCCAACTTTTGTTCAATACACTGACACTGAAAAAGATGGAAACGTTACAGTCCTACACATAGTCAGCCTGATAATCAGACTTCACTATCGTTTTGTTTACCGTCATTAATTCATCGTGTTCAGGTTAGCTGATTTATATTTTAGGGGTTTATTTTGTCATTATGCTCTTGACAAGAAAGCTGTGGTAGCAGTTGGTAGAGGTGTTTTTCACAACCATTAGAGAAATATGCAAAAGACAACTTACAACAACTTGTACTGCTATGACAATCTCAACCAATTTTTGCCCTTTTTTATGTAATTTTTTTCATGGATGTAGATAGGTAGCTGTGGGAAGATAACATTTTCACTCTTAATTCTGTTTACTGAGCTGTAATTGGTCAAGTGGCGAGATGTAATGCGTAATTACATTACATTACATAAGTGTTTCTCCAGTCATTGGCTTTTTGAATAATTGGACAATTTTGAGTGTAATGAGATTCAGAGGTCTGGATCCAGGCTAACACAAAGTCACTTAAAAAAACAAATTGCAAATTTGTTGAGCTTTCACGGCGCAATAAATGTATTATGTTCTAATAAAATTTGATTAAAATGCAGAAAAAGCATTGGTCTACCTCTGTTGTTAATTTAGTTAGAGGAAGAGTACAAAAGCAATGTCTACCTGTTGTCCAGGACAGATGATCTCTACCAGATTTACGTAATTTTAAACAGCTAGAAAAGCACAGAACTCACACATTATTGCAATATTTGACAATCCCTAATAAATAAACTAAAAAATACATAAATAAATGAATAAAATCTGTGTACGATTTCACGTAACATATATTGTAAAAAAAAAAAAATAAATAAACACTGTCTGCTTGTATTACCATAAACAAGTCACATGACAGGAAAATGTTTCTCTGGCACTTTTTAGTCCTGCTGTAAGTGAAATGTAGTCAGACGTATTTACTGCTGTAATACTCTAAAGCTGTCGTGACATTGATTGGGTCTGCTTGTTTGGAAAGTTCAAATGACGCTAGCCCAGATAAAATACATGAGTAATAATTCTCAGTGGTATTCAGTTCCACAGGCAGACAATCTGTCAGCTAAAAGAGCACTGAAAGAGTGAATACAGACAGACATGACTGATCCACATTTCTCTCCACTTTATGTCTACATTATGCATGCAGAGTCCAATATTTAACCATGCCAGAAAAAGCTGAAATGTGCTGAGATATGCAAAAGATGGCATTGCAGCTTGTAATATTTGTGACATGATTTATTGCAACAGATATCTTTAGAGGAGAGACATATGAAAGAAACGGCAATTTTTATGCAAAGAAAAACGGCAGTGTGGAAATCTTCTTATCTTTTATCATTTTGCTGCCACTTCATACCCATTGCGTGTTGTAATGTATTATTCAAAGTCACCTCACCCTTCCCTGTTTATAGAAGCTGATTCAGTTTGACACAGTTATATTATCGATAACACAACTTTGTCAGTACGTCATTGTAAAATCGGTGGCAAATGATTTAGTCTCAAGCGATGTTTCCTGGGCCTTTTTTGTGTCTTTGATAATTGCTGGCAAGTTCCCAGACAGGAAGTATTCAATTTGCTTAGTAGAAACTCTGTAATTTTTGTTTTGAATAAAAAGTGAAATCTTTAATTTTATCTTATTTTAGAAAATTAATAAAAAAATTGATTGAGGTCATCAAGCACGTGGCTTAGACTGCAAACTGAAAAAAAACATTTGGCAGTAAGCTATAAAAGGATAAGGCTGGCGGTATTATGTATTTTTCATATTGTCTCACACTTCTCATGAAAAGATCAAAACCAACTATGTGTTAGCTTTCAATACTTTATGACTTCTCTTCCCTTTCTGTGGCACTCAGCCCCTAGCCAATCCATTCCTATTGAAGAAGGATCATAACTGTATATCTTCACTAACTTACTCACAGTACAGTTCGCAAAATTGGGAGTAGTTACTAAAAACAATGCTAACTGTTGGTGACTTGAGTTTCAGTTGAAATTATTATTATTAGACAGTACAATACTGACAAAGGGCTGAGTATGTTGGTCTTGGGAAAGTCCGAGCCTGAGGCGAGAGCAGAAGAATGAGCGGAACCAGGCAGGGGAGCAGGTCGAAGTCAAAGATGTGAAAGGATATGAATTCCAATCCAGTATTGAGTTCAAAGATGTTGATGTTCAGAATCCAGGCCAAATAAGAGCGGAACAGGGGAAGGAGTGAGGTCCAGACAAGGAGGCTGTAAGGCATAGGAAACAGTCAAGTACGCGAGCCAGAATGAACTTGGCTGGAACGTGACTGACTCGGAAGCTCAGTCTATGATCTGGCAAAGTTTTGAGGCAAAAACCAGGTATTTTGAAGCCAAGCAGATTGAAGATGATTGGCAGCTGGTGAACCGACTCCTGCACACCCAACTCTACTCCTGTAATCAGAACACACACACAACACACACAGGGAGAGCGGGAGAAACAGAGCAACTCCCCACTAGGCAAAAACAGAGGGCATGACAACAAATGAGGAATGAATCCAGAACAGCCTGATAATTAATGAATTGTTAGTGAATTCAGGTCCAATGAAGGACTATAGATAGTAGATGATGATCATTTACTAGAGAACTGACTGGGAGATACTATAATAATGAATCATCAGGTGATGATTATTTAATGAATGTGTAATAAATGAATCGACATACTGACCACTTTCTTCATGAGTCGTTCTTGATTACCTCTGAACCAGCTACTGCGCCGCACAACTCTGTTTTAACTATAATTACTTTATCTAGCTATAGTTTTTATATTCACCAGTAAAAAATATGTAGCTACTTGTCATAATATACACAAACAATACTTGTTAGCAAGATCAATTCGTGGTTGGTTTCAGTCTTTTTATGGGATTTGTTGGCAATGGGAAAAATATAGATTATCACTCGTCCTTCAAGAAATGCACTGCAGCTGACCAAGACATGGCCTGTTATTGAGGGCTCTTCCCTAAACATTGACAAACCCATGGAACAGGAAATAGCCAAAATATGTTGTAAAAGATACACGAGAGAAAGGAAATGAGGCCAAATGTGAACAGTTTTCCATTCATGACAAGTGCACATGAACAATTTTACAATCAGGTCAGTCATGAAGTGAGTTTATAACAACAGACTCTTTGAAGGTTACCCTGGGTATTTCATGTAGGGAAGGGAAAGTGGCCGGCTTTATTTCCTGAGCTGACTGGCAGATACAGTACAATGCTTCATTGCGCTCAGAGCACTTCACTCTGGGCCCAAGCATGTGGCCTTGATTTAGGTGAATGAGCACATCCCATTTATATTCAAGCAATCAGCAATCACTCTCAGAGACACACACACACACGCGCGCACGCGCGTTGAGAGAGCGCATTGACTCGCTCGCTCACTCTTTCTCCCTCTCCTCTGCTCTCTCAGCCAACAGTGCTCATTACACAGCTGAGACAAGTGAGGGAAAGAAAAGCAGAGACAGAGAGATCCCAGACACCGGGGAGATCTACTCCCACACCAAGCTGTTCACTCCACGTCAGCAGTCAGAGAGTCACTGATCCTGGCACCAGCTGCATGGTGCCCTGCTCCCTCTCCTCTCTGCCAGGGAGGTCTGGAGTGACAGGCCCCTATCCCCAAGACCTCCAGGCCCCCCAGCAACCCTGCACATGCAGTGCAGACCAGGTGCCGAGTGTTCCTACAAGGGCTTCAAAGGCGCAGGATGGAGGTTGTATCAAGAAAGGTGGAGTGGGCAGGTAACATAAAGGCAGGCCAAAACTGACAAGGGATGCCTCATCTTGCGTCGAGGTATTTTCCAGATTCAAATTGTGCTTGTACATACAAAACACACAACATGTAACAACAGTGAAATTATATTGTATGCCTCTTCCCTACTTCCAAGGAAAAGTGGAAGTAGGGAAGAGGCATTCACTAATTATATCAAACTGATGGAAACAAACCTCCTGTTTAACATACAGGGGGATAATATAGCTTATTCAACTCTACGGTAATTTTTACAACCATAAAGCAGCTATAAATACTTTTACACATATTAATGAATTGATTATTTATTTCAGGCAAAATAGTAACAAACCAAAAGCTGGCATTATACATAGCGAGGACATTCAAATTTTCAACATATAGGAACAGTGTTCGACTCAACTCCAATGCAGTGTAAACACAGAGTCGGTTCTCAAGCGTGGACAACAATTAATTCATTTAATACGGAAACTTAACTTGTTTCATGCCTGTGATACTATTTTATGTAATTTTTATCAGTCATTCACAAAATTCACATTTATTTTCTTGTTGAATGGGTTGTCTGTGAAGGACAAGAACAGCCTAAATGGTATTGTGAAAGTCTGCTCCAAGATAATCAGAGCCCAGCAAAGAGACTTGTGCTCCCTCTGGGAGAAACAGGTGGCCCAGACAGCAAAAGGAATTATCAGCCACTCTGACCATGGTCTGTCCGGTCAGTTCACTATAAGGCCGGGGTTTTAAAGTGACTTCTTGAAAACAACCAGCTACTCTAAGTCTTTCGTTCCTTCTGCTATCAGATTACTAAACACCAATAGTAGTAACTTTAAATGACTGTTACATTTTAAACTTGGTTATTAATATGAACTATGACACAGTGTTTTATTTCATTTACTGCTGCTCATTGTTTCCTTGTATACATCTGTTGCCACTGACATATTACTACTTTGCCTGTGAGTTTTTGATTTGTGTGACTGGATAAGCTTCAATGAATTTCCCTTGGGATCAGTAACATTGTCTGAATCTGAAAAATCTGTATAATAATGGATCAGATTGATTACATTTATGTGATAGAGGCCACATGAAGCAAAGAACCCACATAGGAGTATCACCCAAATCTACACTTTCCCTCAGCTCTATGGAGCTTTATAGCACCTTTCAGCAGTTCGTTTTGGTTTTAAGACCTGCAACTTTTCTGTTTTAGTTTGTCTCATCACTGTGGTTATCTACGCCTTCAGGCCGCTGTTTTCACCTAAAATAAACTCTTAAAACCCCACTTTATGCAACCTACCCCGGCACTGAACAGCAGACAGAGAGCCAGATATTTCCCTCACGAGCTAGAGTAGACCAAAAACAGAGCTAAAAAGGAGAGAGAGTTCAATAGCATTTCTTATTTGAGTATTAATTTGATCCATCGCATACAGAATGAAATTATTATTGGAGCTTAAATATGCAAATTATGTCCAAATGTTGGTGTCTTTTGTCCTCTATAAACATATACAGTGTGTAAAATAACAACAGGATCTTACAACTTAGTGAATTCCACCAGAACACTCATTTTAACTTGAGTAATCAATGCTTCTCATCAAAAGCATTGTAAGTTACACAGAGGAGGTGTTAATTGCAGTAATGCTGCATTGAATTGCATTAAACTGTACAGGTGTTCATGACCAAGATGGTTGGCAGATGTTAGAGTCATGTGGTTTACATTACAGATGTTGCAAAACATGGCTGTGATGCAGTTTTTAAACAAGTGTAAGTGCCATGCTGCTGGCATTTTGACAAGAGTAAGGAAGGCAGACACAATGTCAGAGCAGCTCTGTTGGAAAACTACAGGAATTAAAAGCTTCCGTGCTTCTGCAGAGCCACTGCTGTAATTATTTTTGGGGTAGAATTTGATAGCAGCAGGATTAGAACAAATTTTTTATTCCTTTTCTTTTGACAAAACTTGCTCCAATTCCTGCAGCTGTCTCTCAAGATACGCACTTCACTCACATACACAGGATTATTATAGGGAGCTGTCAGCGTGGAGGATTATGTTAACAGCTTAATTAGACTATTGCTTTGCTTGCAGTGTTGATAATAGTTATTATTGTGTGTATGTAATTGTAGCCAATGATCAATTAATCAATCTATTATGTTGTTAAAATTAATTACACTTAACATTCTGTACATTGGAAATTATGATTCTTCCAATAAATGTGTTTACACGGATATAATTCATATCAGATATAATAATAGCTGCACTGCTTTTCCAACAAGTACTTATTAAAGCAATGAGGATGATAGAGGATTGGTAGACAGGTGGGGATGGAGAGATGGGTAAAGATGACAAGCCCATCACTGAGTCTCCATTCCCCGGGCCTGAGCCCCTGTCTTGACAGCCGGTCTGCTCCCTGATTCTGGGTCCCAGGGACGTACATCGCTCTGAGGGACAGCAGTCTCTGCTGGGACCACGGGAGGATCTGATGTGCCAGTTTGCATAACGGGCGCGAGCGCAGACCCCCCTGGTGATTCAAATAGGCCACCACTGCCGTATTGTCGGTTCTGACAAGGATGTGGCGACCGCGGAGAGCAGGCAGAAAACTCCTCAGAGCTCTGAATACCGCCAACATTTCCAGGCAATTTATGTGCCAAGAGAAATGATGCTCCTCCCAGGAGTCTCTCACAAAGTGGCCGTCCATGACCGCGCCCCATCCCGTGAGTGAGGCGTCTGTTGAAATAATTGTTCGGCGACAGATCGCTCCCAACACAGGACCTTGGGACAGGAACCAAGATTTCCTCCATACAGACAGGGAACGAAGGCATCTGCTCGTAACCCGTATCAGACGGAGCGGATTTCCCCTCGGGGAGAATCCCTTGGATTTTAGCCACCACTGCAGGGCTCTCATGTGCAGTAGTCCGGAAGGTATTATACTGGACGCTGCTGCCAGGAGACCCAACACCCTCTGAAAGTGTTTACAGTGATGGCGTGGCCTAACTGCACTCTGTTCACTGAGGATAAAATGGGCTCGATGCGTGCGGGAGACAAGTGGGCCCGCATCATCATTGAGTCCCACACCACCCCTAGGAACATAGTCTGTTGGGCGGGCGTCAGCACGCTCTTCTTCGCGTTGAGCCGCAGCCCCAAACGCTGAAGGTGGGCGAGGATGACATCTCGATGCCGAACCGCTAACTCTCGAGACTGGGCCAGGACAAGCCAGTCATCGATGTAGTTCAGTATGCAGATGCCCTGGAGCCTCAGCAGGGCCAGAGCTGCATCCATGCATTTGGTGAACGTGCGGGGAGAGAGTGCTAGGCCGAACGGAAGAACCCGATACTGGTAAGCCGCTCTTCTTTTCTCTTCTTCGAAGGCAAACCTCAGGAACTTCCTGTGAGAGGGACGGATGGAGACTGGAAATAAGCGGCTTTGCAGATCTATCGTGACAACCCAATCCTCCGAACTGATGATGGCGGGGATGGTGAACATCCTGAACCTGAATCTCCTCAGAGATTGGTTCAGGGACAGTAGATCCAAAATCGGACGCAACCCATCCGTCCTTCTTGGGAACTATGAAGTACCGGCTGTAGAACCCGGACTCCCTGCCTGGCGGGAAATAAGCTCTCTGGCCCCGTTTTCCAGCAGAGAGCGAACTTCTTGTCGCAACAACTGGCTCTGCCCCGCGTGCACCGCAGTCCAGACCACCCCGTTGAACTTCTGCGATGGGGTGGACCCGGAACTGCAGCCTGTAGCCATCCACTACGGTGCGCAGTACCCACGGGGAAATGTTTGCAAGGCTCCGCCATGCTTCTACAAAATCCGCTAAGGGAACCCACCCCTCGGGGCTGGTGGCCGGTGTTATGCGTAGGTCCCCGGTGGCACCCTGAAGCGGAGAACCGCCAGGGAAACTCAGCCGTCCCGACGCCCTCGGAGATATCACGCTGCGATCCCTGTGACCGTAGCCACCACAAAGCTTCAGCAACCGCGGGGCCCGAGCCACGGGGAGAGCGCATCCGACCGTCTTCCGAAAGAGAGCCGCACGAGACCTCAGCACCCTCAGGGACCGGGCCTCGCCATGGCCCGCAGGCAGCCCCCTCGAGAGCTGCCTGGGCGTGCGACATCCCCAGGCAGGAACACACATCTCATGAGTCTCCCCAGCCGCGATGTAGCGTGGGCATGGAAAAACACATTGTCGGAACTGATTACCAGACATGGTCTCTACTGCTTCGTCAGGATTTCCAGGTAAGACAACAACTTTCTCGATAGAGGAGCTTCCAAACATACTCAGAGTGCCTGCTGAATTAAAAAAGGCTAATGTGTCCTGTGTGCCAGCGTGCTCATATACCCCTCTGGTTACGCCGTCACACGCTACCGTTCTAGCAACACCAATAGGATTGGAGTAGTTTCATTCATAGTTCAGCCCTGCCATGCTCAGAGGCCTTCCCATAGTGTCGTCACCGACACAGTTCGAGTTCCCTTGAAGGGGAACTGTGCTTGTCCACACTGACAGACAGCAAACACAATGGCACAATACCTGGCAGTTAATAGTAAATGACATACTAAATGGTGTGAATTTCTCTGCGAGCAACAAGTTCTGCTGGTTGTAGAAGTCGTTCTTCCACTGATAATGCAAATATAACATTATGTTCCAGTCATGCCACGGGGGAAGAGGAAGAAGAACATTATGACATTTTGTTGTTACAGCTAAAGAAAGGTTCAGCTATTTAATAAACACTCATGGTGGAGACTGTAAGGTTATTTGTTGTTGACAAACTACGTTAAAATCTGTTGCAAGAGATAGCCGTCGATTTCAAGTGGCATTAACCGATTATTTTGATTTTTATTGCATTGGATGGCTGTCATCAGTGAGCTACAGAATGACCATGTCTGCAATATTGTGCAAGTATACAAATGAAGGCTAAAGACAGACAAGTATAGACTGATCAAGCTGCAGAGGACAGATATTACTTAAAGAAGACCACGCACACCAATCTTCTGGTGAAAACACGAGTCCCATCCTGCTGAGAGAAAAACGACCAAAATATATAGAAAACATATCTATATCTTCCACACATTTTGGTCCCTGCAGTGTTCCTGCTGTGGCTTATATGGGCATGCTAGAGATGTCTGGACCCCCACAGAGGATAGATGGGAACAAATGACACTTCCTGTCAACACTGTAACACATGTCACAGAGTCAGTAAAGGATGTCAACAGTGATACTAGAGTCTCAGGGTACACTGATGAGTGTCAGAGGAATTGCAAAATATTGTCAAGGGGTTTCTCACTCTCTGCATGCCTTAACAACCAGCAGTTCTTCCTTTGCACACCCAGATAACAACGCTATAAAGAGTTGTTTTTTCACTCCCAAGTAGGAGCCTTCTTAAATGAAAAAAGACTCATTTTGAGAATTCATGTGTGTTATTCTTTTGGCCCTGGAAAGTTCATGCAGGGTTTTGGAAAAACTTTCCTCCAAAGCTTCAAACCGGGAGTGCTGAAACTCTAATCTGCATTGTCACATCGATGTACAGCCTGGAGCTGCTCCATTAACTATGATAACAGGGAGGAACTAACTCTTTTCTCTTGTTTCTCTCTATGGCAGACAGCAATCACTGTTCACTAATACAGGCTGAAATCTCCAAGGGCAATGAGATGACATTTTTCAAACCTCAATACTGCGGTTCTCCTCTTTGTATTTCCACCACCTCCAAGGATTTAACACTTTCACTATGGAATTTTGTTATTTTAAGAACAAGGCTGAGATTTCCAGGGCAAAGAAATTCTTGTAAATGCTTGAATTTTTTGAGCGTGATTTTTTAATGAGCATGACTCAAAGTAAAACTCTCGTACCCAGAGAGTCTCGCTGGGAGCTTCCACAGCAAGATCTTCTATCTAATGTTCATTGAAATTCTCTGTCCCAATGGCTCTTTGGAGAGAATGATTCAGCAATGCAACCTTTTCCTCAACTCCTAATTTCTTTTTTCTACTGTCATTCCATGGGAACAAGGCCTTATTCAAAACTATTTATTAATTTTCCCAAGAGAATTTCTGTGTTAAAATTAACTGCAAGGGTGTCGGGGTGGGCTTGCCGAGGCAATGTTGATTGGACCCACACGCAGAAAGAACAGGCACATATGGTACAGTTCAAGGATTTTAATGTCCATATATGAGCTTACATGTAGGTAAAGGCAGACCGGTAGGCAGGCAGGTACACAGGATGGCAAGCAACAAACAGGTTGCAGGCAGGTAGGCAGTTATACTATAGATGGTATGGGCCGTTTGATACCAAAATGGAAAAGCTTTTTCACTTTCGCAAAGCATACTGGTTCGAAAAGGGTGTTTTGAAGCTTGTGTCACATTGCCATTTGTACCTGACTGATGATGTCTGAAGCTAAGTACATCACTGAAACACCGGAAGGGATTTCATTGCTTCAAAGTTTTGGCAGTGATTCTAACATTCCCTCCCAAAGTTAATTGGCTTGACGCCACTGGTCATCACAAGTATCGATTGTAGCTTAGACTGCCTTCACACTGTTTGCTGTCATGGGAAATAATTATAACTTAAGGAAACTTTTTTAAACAACAACAACACATATTGTGGCAGGTAATTTCTTGCAGCTCTAATGAGTGAGTAAAGATCAAAATGAACACATAGCGTTCTTAGGCTTTTAATGTACAAATTAAATAAACAATCTTTTGAACATTAAGGTCAGTTATCAGGATTTAGGATCAACATAAGTAAAACCCAATTACTTTCATATAACTATATTCCACCAGTAGAAATTGGAAGTAGGTACCCCTTGGCATGGCAAACAGAATCCTTCTAATATCTGGACATATATAACTATCAGAATGCATTTATATACCTGTACTTTAAAAGATCGAGGTAGACATAGCAAGATGGAACCTAATCCCTACTTTTAGTCTCAATTCAAGAATTGAATCCATCAATTAATATACTGGCCAGACTATTATCTTTATTTCAGACCCTACGAATAGAGATGAACCAAAACCAATTCAATGAATGGGAAGAAATGTTGTCAGTGAATAAATGGAAAAATCAAGGGTTTGTCTCAAAACTTTACAATTAGCCAACCGCTTATCCTGCGACCAGGGTCGCGGAGGAAGACTACCTTCCTTTAGAGATAATTCTTTTGCAGCACAGATGAGAGCTATGATATACTGGTGCAATCTGTCATTTAATGCTCAATGGAAAAACACTGAAGAGAAAATACTTTCATTCCCATACAAGCAATCTGGGTGGGTGAAACTGATTCTTAAAGTATGAACACACCCAATAAATTGGTAACTAGATTTAAAGATTGGGCAGCTGAAAAGCAGAATTTGGAGATTTGTGACAAACATGAATGTAGGATATGTGTATACAATTTCTGGAAATTTGATTAATGCTGAATACCAATAAAAACAATTACAAAAAAAAGAAACTGAAATAAACAAGGCGTTTTATGCATTGTTTCTCTGCAGTGTTGGGTTCATGGCTGCTATCATTTCTGCAAACCACTAGATATCACGGTGCCGTGTCTGTCGTTGATGTATCGAAACTTTGAATCTTTTTTTCAGCACAATCAGGAAGAAGCCTCAAAAGTTTCAGGAGGCTTTGCCCGCCCCTCACTAGATATAGGTCCAGGTTAAGGCAAACAACAAATAACTTGGAACATGGCAAAACCGGAAGGCAAACAGGCAGATGGCAAACAGGATGAACCGACAATGAGAAAGCGAAGAGAACAGGTATATGCGGTGGGATGAATGGCTGATGAGGGAATTAGTTTAGAGGTGGTGTGGGCGGAGTGGACCAGGTAACTGCAAGGCTCATGTGGGAAGTGAGAACAGGGGCGAGTTCAATCTCAAAACGATTTGCACTGTTTGGCAACGTTTGTGCGCAACGGGCTTCGAGGTTTGTTTTCTCCCATTTGGTGGGCGTTTCAGAGGTGTTACCGAATCAGCTGCGACAAGTTTGTATATACAGTGGTGTTAAAAAGGCAGGAAAAATCAGTGGTGTGTTCAAGGTAGTGTTGTAGTCAAGACCGCCCAAACCAAGACCAAGACCAATACCAGAGTTTATCGAGACCGAGACAAGACCAAGACTTTTAGTCAGGTGTGTAGTTGGGTGTGGCAGTCAGGTGGTAGTGAAAGGAGGGACAGTCCGAGGGCATCTGATGGAGAGCTAGACGATGGCAGGTCTGGGCAGCCAGAGAAAGGGACTGGGCCACAACACAGGTTGGTTGAAGATAGGGAATGAGGAAACTGTGACAAAGTGAAAATGGTGCGATCTTGTTTATCTGTCTGTCATTTATAAATGGTAGTCAATACAGCCATTATGATATAAAATCAAACCTGTTTCCCCCAAGTGCGACTAAAGAATTATTTAAATTATTTTGATAAATGGTAAATCATAACAGAATGTGTTATGCACCAATGTGTCAAACTTAATTGCGAGCGCAACAGTAAATATGAACATATGAGAATCAGGTCTTTCACCAAAATCCTCTTCACACAGAGCAGCCAGCTTAAACATGCTCCATGTGTCTGGCGTTTTCTTTTCCTCTTTCTAATTCTTCCTCAGTCCCACCCCTCTGCTTTATCTCTGCTTTCTGCTAAATCTATCGCTCCCTGCTTGTTTTGCTGTTTCCTCCTGCTCAAGCGTGCTCTCTTTTTCCCTCCATCTGTCTCTCTTTCTTCCCTTATCTCCCTCTGTCTCCTCCCCTTTTCCTTCACTTCTGCCTCTTCAGTCTATCTCTCTGTCGATCCCTCACTCTTTTAGTCTTAAGCAAAAAATCCTGGCTCCCATCTTATCTCCAGCCTCCAAGTAGCGACACCAACCATGACCAAAAAATAGTGAGGACTTACATTTCCTTGGCTGGTTGCCGTCTTCTCTGCCAGTCTCCTTCCCCACGGCTTTGGTGGGGTCATGTGTCTGCCTGCCAGCGAGCAGAATGTTGCAGGAGGGATAAAAAAAAATAACAGGCAAGGAATCTGCTTTACTTCGCCTAGAGTTTTCAGAATGGCACCTTCAACACCTTATCTCTTCTGAAGTTTAAGCAGTCAACTCAGCTATCATGCATGTGTACGTGTCTGTGTACAGCATGTGAAGATTTGTCTGTAAAGGGACAACTCAGTTTTTGAGTGACCTAAGGACAGATTCCAGAGTTCTTCAAAATAGTACTAGCAGCACTAAAATGTTTTTATTATTATTTATTTACTTTTACCTCAGAACAGGTTGAAATCCAAAGTTAAGAAAATAAGCAAGGGGACCAGGCTGTATTTATCAGACAGTGTACATATATTGTTACCACCAAGCATTTACCTCCACACTCACGGCTCTCTTGGGCTCTACTTTAGCCGGGGCTATCTTCAGAATGAAGTAGTTTGTGCAAAGTGCCTTTCAACCACATCTAAAGCCAAAAGGGTTTATAGCTGTTCCGTATGGGCATGCTCAAAGGCGGGTTGAGAACAGTGTCATCATGGCGATGGGCGAGACGTGATAATCTTTCAAATGGGGATATCAACGCACACTTTTTGCAGTCTCTCCTCAAATGGCATTCATAGTGTTGAACTGGTTTTACATACTAAAAGTGACTGAAGGAATTGTGTGAAGACCGAAAACGGAGAGCTTGAAAGAGATCTAACCCTGCCTACTTTCTCACCATGTACACTACACCTTGCCAATCATTGCATGCAGTGGACATGATGGGCTAATAGTACAAAACTAAGTCAGAAATTAAAGGAGACCTATTATGCTTTTCCACATTTTATGATTTTTCTACAATGTTATGTAGGTTGGATGTTCATGTTAAACATGGCCAAAGTTTCAAAAAATGAGGTTAAAGCATTTATAAGAAATCACTGTGAGCAAAAACCTCAGGTTTCCTCCTGTTCTGAACTCTGTTTTGAACTGCTTTTTCTACCAACAGCTCCATTCTACGTATTACCGATCCAGACGGAGTCGGTGTTCCATATATATGTGCTCCCACACTAACACTCAGACTGCCTGTTCCGCCCAGCATCAACAACAGCCTGGTAACATGTTTCAGGTCTTGGCCAATCAGAAGACAGCAGGCTTTGAGAGGGGAGCCTTAAAGTGGCAGGAGCATATACAGCTTGTTCAGACAGAGGCTGAAATGAAGGCCTACATGAAGGGTCAGTATAAGAAAAAAAATACTTTTGTGAACTTTGAATCATGCAAAGCTGCCGTACAGGAGACACAGAAGTACAATATAGGACTGGAAAAGCAGTATAATAGGTCTCCTTTAAAGTACTGGAAAACATTTTTCCTGGTGATGGTGCTACAGTAGATGAAAGTCATTATGAATTCGTCCTCCAGAAACCATGAATATTTCAGCTTGAATTTGTGATAGCAGTGCATCCAATGGGATGGGGTGGTGATGGAGCAGTGGACGCCTTAGATGTGAGAGACCCAGATTCAATTCCCCACGTTGGCATTGTGTACACCAATGTGTCCCTGAGCACTAGTTCAGGGGTCAGCAAATAAGTCTGGTGCCGGGCCAATTTTTTTTCAAGC
This sequence comes from Micropterus dolomieu, assembly GCF_021292245.1. Classification (NCBI taxonomy): domain Eukaryota; kingdom Metazoa; phylum Chordata; class Actinopteri; order Centrarchiformes; family Centrarchidae; genus Micropterus; species Micropterus dolomieu. The sequence continues at coordinate 12,535,961 of NC_060170.1, forward strand.
CGTTACATAACGGGCCAGAACATAGGCTAGTGAAATTATTTCAAATCCCTTAATGCTCATGTTTACATTTAGCTCAGTTGGTAGCGAGTGGGACTAACGTTGGGAGGATTGTATGATCTATCCCAACCTACCGCGGATATTTTTTTTCTGCCTTGTTAAACAAATTGATTATATGAAAACTTTTGCACATGCTCACAATAAAGCATGTGCTGGAGTGTGTGCGGGTCCCAGCGTTTGATCCGCATTCATAAACCTATGGAAAAACCTTATATATATATATAAACCTTATTTTAATTTCCCTGAGGAAATTCAGGAGAACTCAATCACACGACTTTTTCAGAGGTGTGTCAAGCAAGCGAGACGCTTTTGAGTGTGCTTCAGAACTTTTCAGGTTTTACTTTTAAGTAAAAGCTCTCAATAAACTTGACATAAAGTAGCCTATTGCGGCAAAAAATGTTCTTGTGCTTTTTGGAGGCACGATCACTTAAGAGGAAGTGATTATCTGTTTTTTGTTTTCTACTATCAAGGCAATTTGGCCGCGGGCCAGATATTATTGCTGGGTGGACTGCCTATTGCCGACCACTGCCCTAGTTGCTCCAGAGGCGTACGAACTCTGAATAAATAGCAATTGTAAGTCGCTTTGGATAAAAGCATCCGCTAAATGAATAAATGTAAATGTAATGTAATCCAATGATTGTTTCTCTCAAAACCACCTCCTCATGGTGGCGCTTGAGGAAAAGTCAGACAATCACCATAGTCAGCTGAATTGATCATCAATCTCATTGTAATCCATTCAGTAATTATTTTGCTCAGTGTAGACCAAACCACCACCTCAATGGCTGAGAACCAAATGAACAGCCAAAAAGTTAGCAGGTCTTGAATTAAGTGTTTTAAATTACAACATAACCTAAAAAAATAACCAGCTGGTCCAATTTATTTTGCAGCAGAAGCCACGGTTGGGACAGTTTGAGCTTCGATCTCAGTGATTTAGAACTCTTTTTGATTGCCGCTCAATTTTCACATAGTCAGGAACTAGATGTGGGGCACTTGAATTACTGTCAGACCAAAACTTTAGGAGTTTTAACATTAGAACTGGCTGATGTTGTTCTAAATCGGGCAGTTAAAAGCTACTACTGGCATGAATTTCACCTTAAAAATAAGATTAAATCCTAGCAAGACTAAAAGCTAACACAAAGCCTCTTAGCTCTGACGATGGCTCTTAAGGTGGAAAACTTGTTAATAGTAGGGTGGAGTTTTCTTATGGAGCTTTAGGGTTTTTAAAGCAAATATCTACAGGAAGCAGAGACGAGAGGAAAGTACTCCAAACCCTGAACAACCACAAGACAGAATTGTCATTAGAGATGTATTTGGATTACTTAGTCACTGTAGTAATCCTATCTTGTCAGGAATGTTACTTCAGCCTCAGTTTCACCTGATGTGTGAAACCCGACAAATTAGTATTAATGGATACACGGTACATCCCTGGTGTTGTGTTGCGGGGGTCAGTGATGGGACAAATGTGGATCATCGCCATCCTGCTTTTATTTAACAACCCTGCTCTATGTTCACTACGTTCCAAATATTTAATCCTTCTAAATATTTGACGGAGAACAATTTTCATTTGTGAGGGGATCACTAAACCTCAGTTCAATATAGACTACATTATGTTAGAATGGATTCATGAAAGTATGAATGACTGAAGGAGGCATGCTGAAATTTCTTAATCAACAAATGACAGAGGCGGAAAAAGAACAAAATACTAACTCCCTTAGATACAGTCAATGTGAAAACATTCCTAAATCCCTCTTATGCTGAAACACCTTGCTAGGATTTTATTTTATGCAATGAGCTCTTTGCAAGTTTTATCATAATGTTTATGAATATTGCCCCAAAAAAGCCTAATCATAGTCATAACGGTGAGACACATTATTCATGGTGTGTTTGGAAAGCATCATAAATCTCCACGCGTGCCCTGAAGATCCACGGTGGGCTGCGACGATCGATAAATGTATTTACCATGGGTGCTGAGTGACTCATGAATTTAACATAGATAGTCTCTTTCCAAAGTCAATATATCATTATGAATAATTCCATGTATGGGAAATATCTCTCAGAAAAAAATAAATAAAAAAACATGAATGAATAAAGCAAAATTAATCGTTACCATGGTGGACTGGGGGAACACGTTGGATGATATATTGACAGATATCCATTCCAGGCCAGAGACAGTTTGAAAATCATGTCTGTCGCCTATTGGTAAAATTATGCAGTCTGCAGTAGCTGGCTATCAGTGCCGAGACAAGGCAAACAAATGCGTCTGACTCGGCAGTACTGAGTACGGCAACACACGGCCAATACCTATTCCTGTGTGTTTGTAGCAGAACATAATTATGACACCCACGCAGTGACATTATTGCTACCCGGCTTTCTATTCTACCCAAACATTGTGAGCCTCAGCATAATAAATAATAAACAAAAATGGGAGAAAAAGAAGAGACATAGAAAAGCCAAACCATATTTGCACTGGAAATGATGAATAATTGAATCTGGGAGGCATACACACAGAAGCAGACACAGACGTGCTTGCTTGCATGCACACACATTCACACGTACACATGCTCCACAGACACACACACACACACACTCGCACACGCACACGCACACACACACACACACACACACACACACACACACACACACACTAGTTCACTGGGTCTTCAGTGCCATCTAGAGTTGGTTTGCAGAAATGTGAACAAATGCTAATATTGGGATTATGATTTCAGATGTTTTTGTAGTACCGGTGGCTCAAAGCAAGAAAGAAGGAGTTTGGGGGTTTGCATGCTTTCATATTCAAGGTCATATGTTTTTTCTCCCACTGTTCAAAGACATGCAATTGCCATTTAGCGACTCTCGTTATGAACATGAGTGACTGTCAATTTTATTCTGTGTCTTCCACTCAATGATGTTGCAGCAGTTCATGACCCTGAAAATTATTGAATATCTCTCTTGAGCTGGATGTGATTATAGGTTGTTATGGAGAAATTAAAAAAACAAAATTGCATCCAGTGCCACAGCAAGTGCTCAAACTTCATGCTCACACAGCAAACAGCAGAGGGCCCACCGAGGGCCACCGCGCACTGGTCCCGGTGTCTGGCAGCTGTGCGGTCTCCCATATGCTCTCCGTAAAAATGAGTAGATATGTCATTCTTCCGGCTGGCCGCTCCTGACAAAGCCAGAAGCCAAGCATGAAGCTTTATCAGCTTGTCGACAACAGCAGAGTCGATCTGTGTTGTTACATGGATTGACCTTTTCTGCATTTTTTGAGGGTGGTAACAGCTTACACCACAACACTACACTACAAAGCGGCCTCTCTCTCACTTCTCTGTGCAAAACATTCTCTTTCTCCTGAATGTGTTTGTCTAATCTAAAGGGTATTTTTGTCTGGTAGTGACATATGTTTTTCATCAAACTTTACTTTAAATGTTATTTCACTGCAATTCACAAACAAATTATTTTTATTGTTTATAAAGTATGCAAGTGCTTTACTTGAGTAGAAATGTAAGGTACTTGTACCTTACTATTTCCATTTTATGCTACTAAATCCACTACATTTCTGGGGATAATAGATGTGTTGCTTCTACGCATATTTTACTGCACTTATATAAATTAAAAATCCTACAATATTCTGTAAATTATATAATTAGCTCCACTTCGACTTCGACTACGACACTTTATAAAATAAAACTGCTTTTTGCGTTTATAATGCTTTTGAGGTAACAATCCAATGATATAATAATATAATACAAATCATTCTGCATAATGGCCACTTTTACTTGATACTTGACTAAAGTTTTGTTGAAGTACATTGTTAAATGCAGCGCTTTTACTTGTAGTGGAGTATTTTTACAGTACATTGTGGTACCAATCTACCACTGCTGTTATTTTCTGCAACAAGTAGTCAATAAGTGCATGTAGCAGAACACATACATTCCAGGAACTTTCTGAAACACACATCATATCTGACAGCATTTTTCCCTATGGGAGTTGGCACAAGAACACACAACATAAGCAGCTGTTGTTCTTTCCACAACTATAGAAGCTAATGTTGAGTTTCCCATTGGCAGCACTTCAGATGCCATTGGCAGAACCTGTGCTCTGAACGTGGCACTGCTCCAGAGGCTTTCCATCCCTTGCCATTTAGTGTCTCTGCCTGCACTCCCAGGTCAAGGTCATTTTCCCCTCACAGAAGATCGACTACACTGGGTAAGAGTAGGAAAGGGTACGGCAAGGCAATCTGAGTTAGTTTAAAAAAATCACTGATGCTGTGCTTTGGACGCAGTCCTCTATCTTTTGATCCTTTTTCTTGCACGGTGGAGTTGAAACTGAAAAAGAACAAGCAATACTGAGAGGCAAAGAGGTGGAAGGGAAACTTTTAATTGGCTACACAGAGCGCAGCTGTGTTTTGTTGTCCCCCCCCCAAATTCCATTTGTCAGAAGTGCAGAGCACTATAATAGGGAGGCAGCACCTGAAACTAATACTTACTGTAAACACTGGTGACAGGATTTACAGAAGGACGGTCACCTTCCAGAGTCATCCATCCGATTTCCTGTCTAAGCTAACTAACCACTACAGTACTGGAGCATTTATTCAAATTGTAAACTATCATATTTGTGAAAATGACAGGGGATATGTAACAACTGAAAGGAGGCTGCGTCTGACCCAAAATATCTGCACAGCCAGTGTTCCAGTGTAACATTTACTTATGTTTTATTCATTCTCCTTGATTCCAGAGAGAGGAGGGGAGGCGATGTTGGGAATCAGACCGTGTTTCCAATCAGCGACAGCGTCGCCTCATTTCACTAATCATTATTCAAATGAGATTGATTTGCTTTCCCACCCCTGCACCTAGTTTGAGTGTAAAACGCTTTACAGTGGATTTGTATCATACCCCCCTGCCACCCCCTCCTATGTGCCTCTGCAATTGCGGTTCAATGGTCCCCAAGTTCCTAACAATAACCTCATGAATACTGAAGTAGTATTTTATTTTTCTCTGCCTGCCTCGATTCTATTCACTGTCATAAAAGAAATGAAATCCACTTGAAAAGGAGGCCTTTTGGATCATTTGCATGCAAGCTCGGCCCAGTAATGGAATGAAATATGACACACCAATTTAATTACTGCTTCAGAATTGTCTCGCCTCACAGTATAAATATTGATTCAGGCTTCTCTCTCCTCGGATTCCCTTCCACTATCGCTTTTACTACTTCTTCTGCTGCTTCCATCTTTCTCATATAGTATTCCAATCTCTTCTCTTTCTAAAACACCCCCTCTCTTTCCCATGTGACACACACTCAGGGATGCTGCCTCAGTCCATCCACCTCCCTTTTCCCTTCCTGAGCTGCCTACTCCCCAGTCTGTCCATTCCTTATTCTGATAGCATCAGATGAAGCATGTCATGTTGTAGGGGCAAAGACTGTCGGAGGAGCAACGAATATGAGATTTCGCCCTGGGTGCTCTTCTGCTCCAGTGTGATGATAGTAGTGCTCTATATGCATGTCTGCACTCTCACCGTTAACGGGCCCTGAAATTACACACAATTTCCATAGCAATGGGCTTTATAGAAGGCAAATGGATCCCTGAGGGGGCCCCGGCCACGCCTTTACAGTGCGGGACAGAGCAGGGAAAGAGAAGATAGGCAGCGTGTACAAAAGCAAAGAGGAGGAGTAGGAGGGGTAATTTCCCCGCAGGCATCTCCCTTGTGGACTTCTATAAACTCTAGGCCCCGCTGCTTCGGCTCGAGTGTGTGATGGGTCAGCCTCATGGCAAACCTCAACTCTTAGTGGGAGGGATACTAGCCCAGAGATGTGGCCCTGACTGTGAATTTCTTGGTGGTGCTGTGGCTGTGTGCCTGGCCAGCCACTGCCATGAGGCAGCAGGAGAGAGAGGTAGAAGATGCTGGTAAAGTCAAACATAAAGGGAGGCTGTAATGAGTTTAACACATTGAGCTAAAGATGCCCTTTTAAGCATATAAATGGAGAAGAACAGAGAACGAAGCTCTTTGCTCCTTGGACCTTTTATTCCCCCAAAGCTTTTCTGAGTCAAGGAGGGGGGGAAACACGCAGCATCCTTAAAAGCCCGGGCGTTTTGTAAACAACAGATCCTTCCTCACAAGGACTAAGTGTTTCTCATGTTTTCATGGAGCTCTTAACAGGCTGAATGCCTAACAGGGGTGTCCAAACAAGAGATGGAGAATTGAATTCTTGTCAAAGGGTTTATCCATGAAAAGTGAAGCGTCAACGTCCTCCTAACAGCCCTTCTTGTCTTATTTCTAATAAATGGATTACATTTTTACAAGTCACACTAAAGACAGGAACTTTTTTAACGACTTTTAATGAAGCCTAAAGACAACTCAGAAGATGGAGCTGTAAAGTGTTATTGCACAATATCTGCCTCACACACATAGAGAGGGTATATGGGCTATTAGGGTGCCTGCCTTTCAGAAAGCCTGCACTTTCAACCCACTCACTCTCCTCCTCACAGGGTCATGAAAACATCTATTTCCTAATGGCTCACTCATGTGAATCATCGCAATATAGCCTAAAGAAATGGTGACAGTGCTGCCCGAGCTGACGCATTGTTAACACTGTGTAGCTGGAGCAAAAGGGAAGGCAGAGACATGACCTGCCGGCAGATTAATCCACCAAACAATGAAGTTAAGGTCAGTGCTGCGGCCACATACACCAGCGCAATACAGCATAATCACCAATGCTGAGAGGCAGACAAAAATAATGTGACTAAACTTTTTGGTTATGTGAAGTGCCACGAATGCAAAAGGTGAAAAAAAGAAAACAACATAGAAAACAGGGAGAAGAATGTGGAGAGAAAGCAGATGTGATTTTCTGTTCTGTGATTAAACGTCTCTGTCTGCAGGAATCTCACCAGCAATGATTATGCGACAACTGCAATCTCTGATTTTTGTCGTCATGTCAGCTTACAAGGGCTCACGTTGAAACGTTGCGTTTGATCTTTCAATTAGCTCTTGCAGATCTGTTTGTGTGATTTGTACATAAAAGGAAATGAAGGATCATTTTAGGAAGAGATCAGAACTGTGGGAGGCAAATCTGATCAATCACCAAAGTCCTTGCAGTCCAATTAAAAAGCACATGTATCAGTTTATGCAAATTAAAGAACTGTAGGCCTATTAAGCTGCATTTGTTAGCACTGACTAACAAACACTAAAAAATGTAGTTTCCCAAACAAGCCCTAACAAGTTTCGCTCATCTCAGCCAGTGAAGTTGGATTGACAGAAAAGACTCCCAGCTCATGACAAAACAGACAACTCATTAGAGACCCCAACTATCCCTTTAAAGGGCGCGTAGTTTTTTTTACTGCACCATAGCACAAAATATATCTGCAGAATGTTGATAGGGTTATGCTTCAAAAAGTCATTTTGTGCCTCATACTTTTTTTAAAGCAAATAAAAATCCACTGTCGTTTCAAGAAACCAGTATTCTGAGGTTTCTTCTTCTTCATTAATAACTGTCAATGACAAAGCACTGCACAAAGCATTTATAGTAGCTATAAATGCAATTTTCATTGGGATAAATTATCTTCATGTGATGTTCTTCGGTTCTGTTCTGAAGATCTCTGCCTTAATCTCCAGGTTTAAATATCTGTAATGAGGAAATGTGACTTAATTGTTTGTCTATTCCAGCTGCTGGTCCCTACAGAGTTTGAGATGGGTTTAGGGTGGGGTGTGCTGCAGAGATTTGTCAGTGATGCTGTAATTCCTACTGCTCGTCTTCAGAGGTGGATTGAAGTCATCAAGTACTAGATGCACCTTTAATTTCTTAAGCCACTTTTGTGGTCTGATGAAATTCATGTCTGGGACATAAAAGGAAGCCAGTCAAAGCACTATCAACCTGCAACTGTGTCAGTAACACTAGTTTCGCCTGTACAAGCACAGGTGGAAATAGTTTGTTCATGCTGCCCTGTACCCGAGATCTCATCCATTTGTGCGTGTGAGTAAAGATCTAACAGTGCCAGTAAATTAATGAAATGTTGACTCCAGTCTTAAAAACAATCACATGAACAGAAGTCTTGTAAATCTGTAAGCCAGCAATTAGTCAGACATGTCCGGGACATAGAAGGAAACCAGTCAAACCGCTATCAACCTGCAATTGTGTCAGTAACACTAGTTTTGCTTGTACAAGCACAGGTGGAAATAGTTTGTTGATGCTGCCCTGTACCCGAGATCTCATCCATTTGTGCGTGTGAGTAAAGATCTAACAGTGCCAGTAAATGAATGAAATGTTGACTCCAGTCTTAAAAACAATCACATGAACAGAAGTATTGTAAATCTGCAAGCCAGCAATTAGTCAGACAATTACAAATGCCTGGGCCCCTGTGTATCTATTGCACTCTATTAGGTTAGTTGTGACAGAGTGTAAAACCTAAATAAAGGCAATTACATGGTTTAAGTGAACGTGTATAATTGTGCAGTGAAATTGACGGTCTCTGGCCATTTGCAGTGAGAAAATGCTAATTTATGTGCTTCCCATACATGCGAAAGTCCATTGGGGTGAAATTAATAAAGATATGTTTGATCATTTAAATTTAATAGAGCGTAGGTAGATGCCCGTGTCATTTTGTTCACAGTCCCAGAAGCGCTGAAAGAGCAGAGAGCAAACATTTTCAGTCCATAAACTGGAACAAATTTAATTCTGTTGCATTCTCACGTTGAAACATAGGGCCATTTGACCTTGATGAATATTTAATTTTTCTATTTAGATATATTGGCGAACTTGTTGCACTACAACTTGCCCTTGCATGGTCACACAACATAGATGATCAATCTGTTATAGGCTGGAATAAGAGATACGAACACTTGAGAGAGGATGAGTTCATTTATGTCAGTATTTTCATATGCATTCTAATGATTATACTGCAAAACTGGACAACTTGCAGGTGGAATGAATAACTAGGGTGTTTGTAGTCATTCCATACACAGTATAACAAATCTTGCAGTATGTGGAATATCAGGTCATATTATATCCTTATCCTTATATTAGTATGCTCAGCATATGTACAGAGCAGGGTCTCTTTCTGTTGGAATGAATAAAGACAGAACGGCCAATCCATTTGGACAGTAAATCCTCATGCTGATAGACAGTATATGTCAGTCAACCTTAACATAAAGCATAGCCCTGAGACCTGCCAACTAGTATTCAGAAGATTGATTGAATGTCACCTTATTTACTTTGGTAGCTTATTTCTCAGTTGCGTAATGTATTGCGTGTAATATTACTTTCTTAATTTTGGCAAGGCATCCCAACATCCCTCCATTTTACATTGGAGTAAAGTTTTTATTCACATTCCAAGTTACCAAAGCTTCAATTTGTTGGAGTCCCTGCAGAGCTGGTTTTCCCGAGGTCAACCCAAGTAGCTAAATTTTGCAGGTCTAGCAAATTTTCACACCTGAACAAACCCAACCCTCTATCTCCATCCCTTCGAATACTCGTGGGCAGTGGGCAGAAAATATATTTTGGTTAGCTTGTCTGGGACATAATGAAGCAGGCAACATCCTTAAGCCTGCCAGTTACCGGTGCAGAGCATTTCTCTCTATCTGAGCAGCATGTTGTCCCATGCAGGCTGATGTCAACTCAGCTGTTACATCTGCCCAGGCTCTCCAAATCTCCTCCTTAATTCCTCCAGCAGGCTGCTGGAACCAGCCAAGGGGACATGCCAGAGATGGTGAAGCAGGTGGCAGCCTTGCAGCCATTCAGAATGCTTTATATATTTTCAAAAAGTCACCGGTCTGAAAATAAAACCTTTTTTATAAAGTCTTCCCTGTTCAAAGCAGTAATGTATACCAGGTCGCTATCAGAAATTTGAATTGTTATTGCATATCTATGTAAGAATGTGCTAATGATATCCTTGCTAGAGCACTTGCATTTGACTGCCAGGGGACCAACCAGTGTTAGAAAGTACATCAGTGAGTGGAACATTTAAGAGATTTCAGGGAGAGCTGTGAAGATAAGTGTAATGGCTGTAACAGTATACTAATCCAATTACAGCTATTCCATTACATTAAATTACAAAATTTCACTTTAATAAGGTATTACCATGGGAGGGGTCATGGTGCGGCTGGGTTTCCATGGCTACAGTCAGAAATCCACAGTTAAATTAAATATAGAGTAGAATATAACACCCACGCACACTGCGCAGCTTCAAGACTTCAAAATATTTCCTTATATAGTTCATATAATCGATGGATAGGTAGAAAATGATATTTATCTAAACAGGGAGGCAGTAAATGAACAAGTAAGTGAAAATAAATAAGATGAGATGTTGTGTTGGAGGGAGGACACACACTACAGGAAGAGAAAGAGAGATGGAGCATGATCCATACTGAGGTGGGAAACTCTAACAAGGCAGATGAGACCAAAAAATATTTCCCATGACCTACACTGACAAAAAAGCTGCTAAGATCTCACAAAGAACCCAATCGAAACACACTGATAAACAAGTCACCTTCACTGTAAATGCAAAGACCAGCTTTATTTTCATTCCCTCTAACATGAATGACTTCCATTCAGCAGTATGTGTCCAGTTCCAAAACAACCCTGCCACATCGCTCTTTGAGACCAATTACATGCTGTTTGCAAACATTGAGCTTGTTCGATTATTTATTTTGACAAGTGGCCAAAAGAGGGTTTGTTTTTATATTATTTATATGTTTTTTAAGTAGGGGATTGTGAATAAGGTAGATCTGTGGCAAAAACCATTGTTAAGCATTTTTAAAAGTTTTAACTCAGAACACCAATTAAATGTAGTAATGATGGCAATTCTTCATCTTGACATATGGTTGAATTAAAATAATAACACCAGTAATTCACAAATTATGATTCCAGTGTGTCCCACCACTTGATTTGATTTTTTGGAAGATAACAGTCATTAATTTATATTTAGTTCGGTGAAAAGGTGTTTTGTGGAAATCTGTGCACAAGACAATCCCCCGGAAAGCAGGACTGCATTCTGTGCTGTCAAATGAAAAAGAATAAGATATCCTAAGACTGTTGTTTGCCTTACAGGGAAGCCCCTTGAGAGGCATTGAAGTAAACATCAAGTTTGTCCCAAAAAAAAAAAAAAAAAATCAAGGGGAGGTGGCAGGATGTGGGACGACATCTGCTGAATGAGCTTTTTCTAGTGCAGGTTTGTCCCTTCCATGGCTGAAGTTTTTTGGGATGCACGCTGGAATGAACTTTTTTAGCTTGAGATGTGTCAACAGTTTTGCTTAAGCAGCATGACTGAAGCCGATCCGTGGACACAGCGAGCTAGTGCTGACAAACAATCCCAAGTACTGCTCCATACCTAGCCTGAAATCATTTGCAACTTCCCGACAACACCGTGGACACAACAAACATCCACGCCGATGCTGACAATGCATCTCAGACAACGGGTCTGCACTCAAACAATGATTCATATATATCATAACATTTTAGTAGTGTGCCATTATCTGTATTGTCTTTTTTCACACAAGCCTAATCACTGTGAAGATTGAGGGCCACAGAATTACAGGATACAAGCATCATCAATCTGTCACTGTCTCTGAACTCCTGCTCTCCTGGCAGAGATTCAGGCAGTGAATTAATCAAAGGAACCGTTATTGCCAAATTACTGACATGGGTTCAAAGATAAATGTCTCCTGGTTGACGCCAACTGACAGCCCAGAGGGTGATTAATTTCACTCCACTCTGGTGATTGGCAAGAGGCTCAAACTGAGGATGGTGCATCATCATCGTGCCACGCGTCATCACATGTCGCTTACTTTTTTCAGAATCTGGATTACAGCACCAAATCCTATTACTTTGCGAGCTGGGGCAGCGGTGAGGTGGACAAGATATTCTTGGGTGTTTTTAGCTGAAGAGGCGCTGAGTGAAGCCCAAGGGTCAATAGCGCAGCACTTTCTCAAAGGCCTCAATTCAAGCTGGTGCCAGGATTGAGTTATGTGGTCACTGTCCTGTCAAATGCAATAAGGATAGCGAGGCAGAGGAAAAACCCAATGGTTTTTTTCTTTGCGACCGGAGCTTCATATAACAGAGATCCAATACCTGCTGCAGGCAACAATGCAGCTATGTTTTCATAACATGGAAAGACAGGTCTGCATCTTTTCCTTTGAAAGAGGTTCACCTGGATATCACTATGTGGTTAAATACGTATGTGACCTCCCTGCAAAAATCCCTGTTGTAATGCACATTCAAGACAACATGACAGCTTAAGAAATCCGGTCATAATCCTACCACACTGCTCAGAAATATTCAACTGCAGAAAATTTGTAAGTGGAGCTAAAACATTATCACCTTTTGATCTTTGCCTGTTAGCCTAAACACCCCTATCAGTCTTGATAGCAGTCCTGTGGAGAGAAGCAAGATCAATCAAATCCATTTTCTGGCTTTTATGTTCATCACGCTTTAAAGATGCAGCAGGGGCTTGCGTTGTCATAGAAACAGCAGCAGTAGAAAAAGGTTAGATTGTTGTTGAACTTGGTAGGATGCATGGAGTAATGAGAGTCATCATTATGGGAGATATCAGCAGCACACGCGGAGAGGAGACGGTTTCTTCTTTGTTTGCTTGAAAAGCAAGGTCTTACAAATTAATGTGCGCTGGTGACTGCAAATTCTCCTCCCTCTTGTATAAAGATGCGGGAGAATGGTGAGGCTCACAGACAATATTGAGTCAAGGCAATATATTGCCACAGGTGCAGGGATTTGGCTGAATTCCTGCATAGTTATAAAACTCAATGATAGAATTTTGTTTTCAGAGCTCAGGAATGGTTTTTACCGACCACAATGCAATCATCTTGTCTTGCCTTCCTTCAGAAATGAATCTTGTCTGGCGCACCTGCAGTAAAGCTGAGGCACGGCGTGATGTCTCTTTACTTGAGGATAGCACATTAGCATTCACACCAACTGTTGAACTTACTGAGCTTCCCCAATACTGCTTACAATCTCTAAGATGTTAGGCTGTTTGTAACAAGTGTTTGCGCTTCAATTAAATTTTACAAAGACGTGACACTGAGAGATCTGCGATGTGTAGAGCCAGTTTCACACATGGAAACCACATTATTGTCTGGTTATTGTCTGTTTATGCAAGCAAGTGAGGACATGTTTTATTAATTGCAAAATCAAAATAATCTTTTTGCCACATGAGTTCCACATGGTAAATTGACAGTTTGGGGTTTGGGGGGGTCTGCTATAATTATGTATATTGATGATAACAATGGATCAATCAGAATCAGAATCAGCCTTATTTGCCAGGTATGTGTACACATACGAGGAATTTGACTGTGGATTGTACATTGCTCACAATGTGCTTACTTATACAATAATACAATTATAAAATCAGACACAGGCTACAGTATAGAGAACAAATATATACACACTACAAACAAAAACAATAAAGACAGATTTAGACATTAGTGCAATGAGCAGAGTGCAAAGGACGCAGTAAAATTATTATTATTATTATTATTATTATTATGTATATGTCAGAGATGGATGAAATATACAGGTACACATACACATACATGCATACATACATGTTCACATACACAGTGTGATGGAGCATGGTGCAAAGGATGCTGGAATAAAAAAGTATTATGTGCAGGTATTATGTACTTGAGGTAGGTGGATTTGGTATGCAGTATATAAAATATACAATATGACAATATGAACAGTATGAACGGCTCTGAAATAGAGAATGACGAATATGTGGAAACCAGTAAACAGGTGGCTGAATAGAGACAGAGTTACTGGGTTATTGCACAGGAATTGTTCCTGACATTGTGAGTCAGAGTCAGCTGCTCATCAGAGTGATGGCTTGTGGGAAGAAACTGTTCTTGAGTCTGTTGGTTTTGCCGTACAGTGCTCTGTAGCGCCTACCAGAGGGAAGAAGCTGGAACAGGTTGTGTCCGGGGTGAGATGGGTCTGCAGTGATCCAAACAATTATAGCCATATCCTCTGGTTCCCATCATACTCTATGGAGCGTTTTAGTGTCTTTCAGCTCATTGCTATTAAAACCAAATGTATGCCACGTGCCCAGCACCAAACAGCAGACAGACAGATATTTTTCTCAGGACCTGGTGGAGACCAAAGCAGGGCTAAAAGGAGTGTAAATTTGACTTAGATTTATCAGGTGGTTTATCAGGGGAGAATTATGCATAACATATAGGTATAAGATTAGAAGCAGAATTATATTTTAATTTAATTTACAGATAGCCAGGCTGTAGTGAGTTAATTTATTAAAGGTAAAACAAAATCTGTAACTTTTATCTGGATGTCTAGTCCGTGTTAATGCTATATTGAGTTAATTGAAGCAACTAAGTTTCTCAGTGCGTGCTATACTGATAGAGAAAGCAGAGTTCTCCTGCTCACTTAGGAATGCTTACATGTACCAGGATTCATTGCTGACGCCGACCCAGCAGGTCTCTACAGCTGTGAACACACTACCTGCTGGGTGCCAATGAAAGTTTCACAACGTTGCCAAGCAAAGGAATTCCTGTATTTGACCATTTTGCACTTAGCTATATCGTTACCATCAGCGCATGTCTATCAAGTAAGTTTCCATAAAGCAACAACACAAACATGACAATTTTCCTGGCAGACTCGTGTTTTTCAATGCATTTCCAATTTCCTCCCACACCTTACACCTTTTTCCTTTTCATTATCACAATCTTTTCTGGCACTATTTCATGACATGCACGTGACGTAGAAGAGAGCTGCTCACGAATAAATGAAAACCGATGAATATTACTTTATGCCAAAGATTCATGCAATTTCACACCAGAGGGGTGAAATATTCTGTACTTAACAAAAATGCTGTTGCAGTGTACTTACTATTTCATTTTGATTTTTTAAAAGTCACCAGAATACAGGAAACTATTTTCCTGGGGGAGGACCCCCAGACCACGCTGCTCTAGTTTTGAAATCCTTCCTTTTTTTAAGTTAATATAGTGTTTTTATTAATGGAGTCTGGGGGCTTTGACGAGAGCGAATTAGTGACTGTTTCTTACTCTTTAAAATAGCCTATCTATATTATGTTTCCATAATGTTGTACTTATAATAACCATCTGAACCTGTCAATGGAAAAACAAGCACTTAAGTGGACGTACTTTGACAGGGCGCAATTACCCGCAAGGATTAGTTGCAGCCCAGTTTTGATGCTCACTCAATACTGGACCAATTTTAAAAAGAACTGTCCCAATTAGTCACATGTACACAAAACATGGGGAAATAAGGTCCAGGTTGAAAAAATGCTAAAAAAAATTAATAAAATTACCCTTAAAGAACTTTGTAAAAGTATTTGCCATAAGACATATGAGGGCCATAATGGCAGAGTGGAATCAGAGTGGAATCCTGTGTTTCAATGCTGTGCAAGGTATTCAGATGAGAGGAGAAACAAACGGGCCAGATCTGAACCGTGGACAATGTGATTGCTGTGAGATAGGCAGTGTCTGCAGCATAGCAGAGGAGATAAGGTGAGGAGAGCGATCTCACCAGAGGCGAGTGGTTTGCACTGAACTCAGCTAAAAGTGAATGGCTGATCTGTGTTTCCACACGCATGCACCTTGTTTAAAACCCCTGGTTCTTCGTCTTCAAAGGCTTTTCAAACTCAAGAACCACAAAGGAGCCTTTTGAAGCAATATCTCCTGCTGTTTCAATGGGACGGCTGAACGCCAAAAAAAAAAATCCCTCTAAACTTAACAGATCCACCCGCAGCCCCCTGCTTCACAGATGTTTAATTAAAACCGGACCTGTCGTTTTCCTGGGGAAATGTTGTTAACACTTTTGTAGATTTGTAGATGCAAACAACATATCAATTTGACTTCAGCGGGTCTCCTACTTTTTTGCATAGCCACACATCCAGGTGAAAGAATAATGTAAAATATTGAATATCCAAACCTTGCTCAGTTTAAAATAACTGTCCTATATAAGCACTTGACTAGAAAGTTAGGTTATAAATTCCTTAAAATATTGGTGACACAATTATTAGGATTGTATGCCATAGAATAATATGTTGATATCTATCACAACCAAAGCTGGATCATGAATTTGTTTTGCTAGCAAGCACGGGAAACCTACTATGCACCAGTGGCACACTGACTGATTCTAATTATGAAAAGAGATAACTAAAAGACCTGCCATCTTCTGTACATCCTGGAATATAGACATGATTGCTACAGAACAGCAAACATATTTGATTGGTGCAGTGAACCAGATTAAATCCACAATCATTTGGGGGAATACATGTGACAAGAGGTTCAGGGGAAGGCAATTGATAAGGGGATTACTTGACAACTGCTTTTTGGTGGGACGATTATCCATTCTGAGTCAAAGGGATTTGAAGATAAGGCAGCTCTCTATTCTGGTCGGCACAAACACACAAACATGCTGTGTCTAAATGCACAGGCCTTCTCCTGATATTGCTGAGGAGAGCAGAGATCTCTCAGCAGGGCCTATATTGAAATCTTAGTGGAGCGGCGTGCCTGCTGCAGTGAGGCTCACACCTCTGGGAATTATCCCGACAAACTTGTAGTCGAGAAAAAGGGTAGTTACTGTCAAAGAATGTTTTGATTTGACTTATAATTACATTGAGGAACAAAGCTATCTGGAGTGCTTAATATATCAAATCCAAAGTTTTAATAAATGAATTCCCCATTAAAGTTGAACATAAGATAATGAATTACATTTATATAGCGCTTTATCATAGATACTCAAAGTGCTTCACAGTGAAGTAGGGGGGACTCACCTCAACCACCACCAATGTGTAGCACCCACCTGGGTGATGCACGGCAGCCATTTAGCACCAGAACGCTCACCACACATCAGATGTTAACAAGAACCAGAAAATGGAGACAATCTTTGATAAAAACATATTTAAACAGCAAAAGGTACTTCAATTGTGCCAGCTTCTATTTTCCAGTGCCTTCTTTGTATAAAACCAAATTAGCAGAAGTATGGGACATATCAAGTCTTGTGTTGTTGTCGCCACAAGTTTAATAGCACCTTTTCTTTTGCTGTGTAGAAGAATGTCTACACGAATCACAATGTCACCAAGTTCCATGAGTGGGTTCAAACTGTACCAAACCATATCAAATTACAAAGCCAAGCAGGAGTCAAAGAATCAGAGAATACATTTGTAGAGTAACAGGCTATAGTTCAGTAGCTTTATGGGGATGCAGGCAAACAACACAAAAACACGGATTAAGGGCGGGAAGAAAGCCTAATAGTGGTAGATTATAATGGCATTACTACCTGGTGAGACACAAGTACACACAGCAGGCTTGAGGTGTCTGTGGGATGATGAGACTGACACTCAACGACTGAGTCACACAGAAGCTGAGCAGAGGGGCGAGGATCATAAAGACTGCTGTGAGGAGAAAAGAGCTCAGCTCCAGTGAGTCATCCTCCACTGGTTTAGACCTTTGTCAATCAGACCTTTCAGTGGCTACAGTTTGTATCTATAGTGGAAGTATATATGGTGTTTGTACTCATCATTATAAGCCAAATAGTCTATAATGAGGGAAATTTCCATTAGGTTTCTGTGAAGAGACTTGCAATTGTGTTTTAATGGCCCACCAACACTTCAGCTTTAATATGATTAAGAGAACAGTATGATTAAGACATGGGTCACAAGAACACATTAATCTTATTATATTTATGTTAAGGTCATATGGAGATGATTAATACTGCAATTAGGACACTACGAGTCACATTGTTGGAGGCTTATTTAGATACCATAATCCAGGAAAAATTGTTCTACGGTGATTTACAGGTAACAACATTTGCCGATTATGCTTAGAATAATAAACAGAATAATAAATAAATAGAAAGAAAGATTTTTTCACAGACACTAAGATGGTTGCATCCAGTCACCATGAAAGGAGTCTCAATTTCGGTTGCGAGAAAACATCTATAAAACAATGTGAAGATTCTTGGTGGTATGAAAACTGAAGCGCAAAATAAGCCTCATGTCTTATACAATTCCAAATCAATTAAATAACATGTTTAGGGATTTAATGCATGTATAGCGTCTAATTTTTACTGTTACCTGCAACCGTGTACAAAGAGGTCAATACCGCGCCCATATGTCTGCTCAATATGAAGCTACAGCCAGCAGCTGGTTAGGTTCTGTTCAGAGGTTGCAGTCACTGCACCCAGCCAAGAAAAAGTCCAGCACATAATTAATTGTATATAGTTTGTATACAGTGTGTATATATTTATACGTCTACGTAAAATGTACCTGATTCTACTTTTACTGTTCTCTGCACTGCCAACTGCATTTTCACAGGGGATTAATAAAGGTATATCTTATCTTATAATGCCTTGTAAAAATGTTGTTTTTACACTTTTTGCACAGATTAAACAAATTAGATAAAAAGTAGATGATGTAGGTGATGACCTGATACTGTTTCATTGAACATAGCCAGGCTAGTTATTTCCCCCCCTGTTCAGTCTTTATGCTTAGCTAAGCTAACCAGTTGGCTATAGCTTCATATTTAGCTGACAGATATGAAAGTGGTATCGATCTTCTCATCTATTGCTTATCAAGAAATTTTTATTTAAAGTATATTTCCTGAAATGTCAAACTACTGCAACTAACACAGCTAAGAGAAATTATATTTACTCAGACATCAGCAGCATTAAATTGTTTAGTATGCCTGATGCTGACCTAACTCATCCCAGAAGCAGCATGGTGGTCTCATGTACCTAGTTCATTCTGCCAAGCTTTCCCATCGAAGTCAATTTCACAGCCCAGCTGTAGTGAGTTTCTTTCCCTTTCGTCTCTTTCAAACTCAATTTCAAAGAGTTCTCGGAGACAGCAGTGGCCTCAGCGTTGGTCGATCACATTTTCTCATTAATTTAAAGGCACCGTAGATGCCTTCCGATTACGACATGAATAATAAATATGTCTGTTAGTCATCTTGTAGAGGGAGAAGCACTGTTTAATTCACTGTCTATCCATGTGTATTTGGGAAACTGCTTCTCTATGGTTAAATAACTAAACTGCCTCAGACACATGACATTGTTGTTCCAGACTTAATAAACAACCAGTCAGGTTGTGTTACAATGGGATGCTCCAGTGGACTTTAGTTAGAGTACAGATTTTTTGTATGATATGTGATCTGTTGGTACACTTTCTGGTATGAGATTAAGTGACACCCTCCATTTCTCAGAGCAATAACACCTGTATCAGTTTCTCGGATCAAAAGCCCCGATGTGCCTGGAGCTCCAATATTCAAAGTAATTACAGATTATCACAATTTGGTGTTAAAAAAAAATTGACAAAATTAAATGAGTGAGACAGATGAATTTACATTCTTATCTATTCTATCAGTGTGTTGCAGGCATAGGTCTACGGGGTCAATGTGTATCAATTTATGAGTTACAAACTACAAAGATCACAGATCTCTGGCACATCAACTAATTGCCATTCAGTCTTCCTGATTATCATAGCATTAATGCTACATATCAAGCCACCATAAATAATTCAAGAGGCTGTCTACCTCAATAAAGGACTTCCTTCTGGTCTCATATCCAGTTTGTGCAACATGTGCTGCTCTTCTGCATGATGATTGTAAAGGTGTTATGTCTCCACCTAAAGGTAACCTGAGGAACTGGATGAGAGCCCCATTCGTGTGTGAGTCCCACATGACAAATGTTGAACTGATAGGCAGGATAATCATATAAACACTCTGAGCAGCATTTTAATCAGACCCTATTACAGATCTCTGTCATTTTAAATGATACATTAGGTGCAAGTGGATGTGATTAGGCTTGTGAAATTAGTGGAATTCAAGGGGGACACCGTATGCATCCAATCCCAACCTCATATCTATATAGCTTTTAATCAAAAAAATATTACATTATGAACAAATCAACATTAAGTCAGGTGTATATTATGCATTACAAGTAATGTTTTATTATTCAACTAGAACAATACATTTACATAATCCCAAGACAAATGTACAATAACTTGTGCGCCTAACTTTTGTGGCTACAAATATAAAATACAGGGCATATGGGGGAAATTACATGAATTCAGAAAGTTTTTCCTTCACTTTCTCTTCTATGTTTGCATAGTATTTCATTTGGGCAAGTAGTGCTTTGGCAGCTTGAAGCTCTCCTGATTAAAAAAAAGAGTGCAAAAGGAAGTTCAATCAATGACTCACTCAGTAACTTGAATGAAAGCTTCAACATAGATCATAAAACAAACAAAGGAATGAGTGGGAGCAACAGAAAACGCTCCAATGCAAAGTCTGAATATAATACCTTTAAGAAGGGCAGCGTCTATCTCCTTTGTCAAGTCTGCCAGTTTCCCTGCAAATGAGAAGGACGCAAGTTCCAGTTCTGCACGTGTTAACGACTCACGGCACATATGGTGCTTTTTATTCCTACAAACTAAAAGGCACATTCGCTGCTGAGAGTAACTGCATGATTTGAGATTAAACAGACCACATTAGAACATATTGTGTTAACACAGTTTGATGTGTGCACTACACAGTATATGGATATAATGAAATAATTTTAGTTTACAAAATGGGACACAAATTGAACAGTCTGTGTAGGCATAGATAAATCCCTCATGTATGCATCATTCATTGGTCTGAAGTTTTCAACCTTGTGCATATCAGTGGTAGGTGACTATGCCCATTCTGTAAGTCAGTAATTTCATGAAATAAAATCCAATGTGTGGCAATATTTATGATCCACATTATTTTTGCATTAGCCATTACATTCTTTGATTACTTTTCTATATAGTAGTTTTCATCATTAGGGGCAGAGTCTGCCCTTCCCACCCCGGATTCAAACAGCCTACATATACACATCTACAACATGAGCTTTTTTGGTTTCGCTATAAACAGATACACCTGTTGCTCTTCTGTTCTTTTTCTGACAAAGTAGCTGCTGCAGGAGTGTTGGCTGTAGTATTAAACCATGGTAACCAGCGGCGCCGCCAAACCAACCAGAACTGAAATCCGAAGGATTACTACTTCAGCCCTTAAAACAAAATCATATCTCAGCCAACAACTAGTTCAGCCAAAAAGTGATTTTTGTTTCATTTTAATAATTTTTCTAGGCCTGGAAAGGTAAAGCTATTCATAAAAACAAGCAAACATCTGAAAAAGCTACACCAATTAACTGGGTACATTTACTCCTCCACCTGTGCCCATTTATGATCAACAATCAACTCGAATTGCCCACCCAGGCATTGCTGTTTACCTTTTGTGTCGTGGCCAATCTTATTGGCTTCTTCTGGAGTCTGTGCTTCATCAAGGGCTTCATTGATCTCCATCAGCTCCATTAGAAACTTGGAATCAGCCCCGGAGTCGGTTCCCTCTTCTATACATATCCCCTGCATCTCTAGCTGAAACACAGGATGGGAGTGAATCAAACTCAACTGCTCTTTTAAATGCAAGTCACTACTCATGACTGTCAGACGGTGAAGATGTTCCTCTAGAACGAGCAATCAGACAGACAGAGCTTACAGTTATGAAAATAAACTATTCATTAGAAGTTAAGTGAGGGATTTCTAACTCACCATATAAACGCCACGACTCAAAGGCTTAAGCAGAGTCTTATATGCTTTGTTCACAACAGCCGACTGGCCTTCTGAATACTCCTGTTCTTTCTGCAAAAGAGGGTTCTGTTAAGTTTGCTTCTAATGATGGCAAGTTCAGTCCATATTCATTCATTAAAACTGGGAAAGAAAAGCTGTATTATTGTGATTTCTAACTAGCATGCTGTGCATTTGGATGAAAATATTCCCATCATGTCAAACTGTCACAAAAGGGAATAACATCTGAGCTATTTTACACCTTGCCATCCCAATCTATACCACTGTCTATTTCGTAAACACAAATTCCTTGGTGATGCTGACAATTAGGTGTATGACATACAGGTACTGTTTTGTAGTCGTGCAGTTTGGGACCCTTTAAGGGATGCAGGTGTAAGTTTGACACGACAGATGTGTGGAAACAAGACGGGGAGGAAAATATGTTGGAAATGGTTGGCAGATCCAAGTACATTTTGCAGCTATCAGGTCTGTCAGCTCTGGTGAAAATCAATAGTCTCAAGCTCTGGCCCATGGGCCCATCTCGTGGAGCTGTTTCTGTAATAAAAACCAGTGCAGTAGGTGGCTGCCTTGTAGCCTTGTATAAGTAATGAGTTTTCTATATATGATGAAGACCCCTGAGGCTGGAAGATGTCTAATTAAGAAAAAATGGCCAGAGGTGCTGATAAATAAAACAGAGTCAGTAGAATATTGGACAGGTTGTGTGTGAAGAAACCATTTAGGCTACCCCTCCTCTCTTACGTTCTGCTGAATATGAGTTTAGCTTAATATCATGACAACATTCTGCATTGTGCTTTTCCACCTCAGTGTACAGAATAAATTAAGTGCAACACACCACTGCTCCTCCTTGTACTCACAATGCTTATTCTTCTAAACTGCCATGCCGTTTTTTTAATGATCCACGAGAGGGAAACTGGATAATGTGAAAATTCTGTCATTTGTATACCACTTTGTAAAATAACCTATAAACACATGCCACTTTGAACAGCTTAGGTGCACTGGGACATGTCTTCTTTCTTTCTGTAACATTTTTAAAGCTTCACTAGTCGAGGTTTTATATCAAGTACAGGCTAACCTGTCATCAGCCTAACTGGCTTTGGGCTGAATGTGATTTACAAGTTCATCAAATCTATTTTTCCATGCTAAAATTAAGGTGCTAAAAAGTACAATGGTCTACATATATGAAGTGATAAATTAAAAGGGAAGCAAAAGAAAACAAAATTAAATTGTTAATCCCCAAAATGTGTTATAAAGAAACAACTTCCTGTAAGTTGCCACAAAACTGTAAGTGATGTCATATCTCCAAATCAGTCTGTCAGATTAACACAAAACTTGGGCCAGTAGTTTCCCAAGCCCCACTGAGGCTGTGTGCAAAATATAGCACCTTTAGTTGGTGTTTTTGATGCCAAAAGTCATGAAATATGTGAAGCTCCTCCTAGTTCAAGTTCAAGTTCATTTTATTTATATAGCACATTTTATAGCAGCCAATGACTGACCAAAGTGCTTTACAGAACAACAAAATTAAAAGACACTAACACCATGCATAGCAGCACATCATAGAACAGTACAGCAAAGATAA
>NC_060170.1:12559196-12578315 GCF_021292245.1 Micropterus dolomieu
TAGAGGGAAAAGAGAGAAGGCGCTAAGATAGATCCTTGAGGAAGGCCACAGGTTAGATGCGCAACAGACGATGAGCAATTTCCTAGCTTTACTCTGAAAGTACGACCCGAGAGATAAGACTGGAACCACTGGAGGACGATGCCTTTTAGCCCCACATCACATTCTAGTCTGGATATCAGAATGGAGTGGTCGATCGTATCAAACGCTGCCGACAGATCCAGAAGAATAAGAGCCACAAAGTCACCAGTGTCAGTGGAACGATAGATGTCATTTAAAACTCTCAGCAGAGCAGATTCAGTACTGTGAGCAGACTTAAAACCAGATTGAAATTTTTCAGAAATATCATTGCGTTTTAGAAAGATCTGGAGTTGGTCAAGCACAACTTTTTCTAACACCTTAGAGACAAAAGGCAAAACAGAGATAGGGCGGAAGTTATTTAACACGGTAGGATCCAGTGAGGGCTTCTTGAGTAACGGAGTGACAGTGGCCTCCTTAAGGGCAGCAGGGATAGAGCCGGTAAGGAGGCACTTACTCCTAGGACGAGAGTCCGATCTGCATGAAACTTTGCACTAATTATAAAGTGTATTTCCTAAACAGCAGTGAGTGAGTGCTCCATACAAAGACAAGCGAACAAACCAAAATTAGATCTCTTTCCTGTCTTTTCCCTTTAGCCTTTCAGTTTAAACAATCACCCTGAATTTCCTGTGTCCACTTTATTAATGAAATTCTATATATTTTCTTTAAAGGGTACTCACAGCAGCAGAGGCTGAGATATGCACACTTTTAGTCCCTAGCATGGGTCAAAAGTGCCAAAACACTGCATCAGACATTTCCCATAATGCAATGTGATAGCACCTTTCATTAGACCCTCCTTGCTAGGGAAACACCCATGAATTTAAACTCCACTCCCCAGTTTGTAACACAGGTTTTCTGTGATAAATTTGCAGACTTGTAGCCCAAGCTAAAATAACCCTGATTACATCCCAATTACATAATCGTGGTTGACTTGATGAACTCCTCCAGAGCCATAGAAGACATTATACAACTGTTTTTGCAGTTCTGAAGTATCCCTTTAAAATTACAGTTCAGTTAACAGTCGCCTCTTTCTGTCAGCTGGAGTCACTAAAATGCAAAATTGCTCAAGCCAGTTGATTTTTATTGGCAAAATATAAGATTATATTATAGGGCTCCACGATTAATCTAATTGTCAATTGCAATCGCGATGTCATTATGTGCAATTACATAACAGCAAAAAGTGTGTGATTTAATAAAACAAAATAAGCGTGTGTCAGCTCTCTCCTCTGTGCGCTGCAGTCTGCTCATTATCTCCGCCCACACCGGGCTCTTGCATGTGGCCCTAAAAATAGATAAGCCTACCTGCAATGAGGAAGGTGATTTATGAGCAGTGTGCCAGTAACTTTTAAGACAACAACCTACCGTAAGCCCCAACCCCTCGGCTAATCGTCGAAACATAGTCAGACTCGCCACCGGAGCAACGAGAGAAATCCTCTGTGACAGAGACAGAGACGTCGTCTGCAGCTGAAGCGGCCAGACAGAAGAAAACTGGGAGAAGATAAAGAAGGTTGGGGTTTGGCTCGCTGGCCACTTAACGTTAGCTGTATCGGTGCCTTTTGTTGTTCAACATCTTCAACGTTTCATAAAGCCGAAGTTTCACTTTTTGTTAACTGACCAATCACAGCCTGAATGGGGCGGGACATTAAAAAAGTTTGACATGCTACAGCAAATCATTAAATGTTGAACAATATGATTATGGACAAGTTAGTACTTAGCATTAACAAATTAGACACCAATGTAGAGCCTTTTGCTTGCACAAGGATTTAATGAATAAAAACAACCCACAGAAATGAACTAGTGGTAAAAAAGTATAGCCTACTATTATATGAAATTCTAATGAATGTAGTATTTAATATATTATTGTTATACAAACAGTAAACTATTAACTAAACATTATAGTCTTTATTTAATACACTCATGTATACTAGTTCCTCCTCCAGGTGGTGGATAGAGTCTCATACAGATGTAGATTTAGCCAGAGCCAGTGTGCCAATATTTGCTGCTTCTGGCCGCCTCTTCCGTAGAACTTGTTCCCCTTGTTCTTTATTGTTATAAATATTGTTTATTCTTTAACTTTGTTCAAGTTGAAAAATACATATTTCAAAATGTCATTATTGCGCGCATTCCTTGATAATTAAGCAAGCAGACTCATAGTATAATTTGTTCCATTATATTGAATCGCATTCGCAATATTGTCCGCAATAATCACAGTATGACTTTTTCTTCAAATTGTGCACCCCTAATTATATACAGGGCAAGAACTAACACACTGAGACAAGTGCAGCTCACAAATATCCACTGTGTATTTGATGTGAGCTGAACGTTGTTGGTTCCAGCTTCTAGGATGTAAAGATTTGATATTTTCTTTGTCAGGATAGTGAGTTTGAATATGCATTTTAATTTTTTCCTTACCTTTTATAAATAAAATGATTAAATCGAGTAATCAAGAAAATAGAGGGGGCATTAATCAGTATTAAAGACAGACATTAGTTCTGCCCTATATTTAATTTAAATAATTATTGCCAGTTGTTTTGGGATACAATTTACGCTTCTTGCTTTTCCTCCTCTGCCCAGATATGCTTTGAAGTCATATTTTGACTTTCAGCTTTAACTGCACAGCGTATTTAGACATGTAAGCCAGTATTTCTTCCTTAAAAACTCTTCAAGTAAACTGAGCTGTTAATACCACAGATCCACTCTAACAGGAGTTATGAAATATTAATAGAAAGGTTAAAACAAGAAATTCCCCTAACACAGCAACAACAGTCAGGTGCTGGTGGTTTGCATGATTTGGCAATGAAAAAAATCAAAGATCAAAAACAAGCAAAACAAATAGAAAGGTCTTCACATATGTCAGACAATTGAGTTTTCGTTCAATTTTAACTTTCACTTATATAAACTTTGCTGAACTTGTAATGACGTTCACATAAAGCTTCAACAATGATCAATCAACTGTCA
Organism: Micropterus dolomieu; assembly: GCF_021292245.1. Classification (NCBI taxonomy): domain Eukaryota; kingdom Metazoa; phylum Chordata; class Actinopteri; order Centrarchiformes; family Centrarchidae; genus Micropterus; species Micropterus dolomieu. The sequence continues at coordinate 12,562,230 of NC_060170.1, forward strand.
ACTATTACATCAATTGTCAACTGTTCAGTTAATTGGTTATACGTAATTTTTTAAGAAAGAAAGTAAAAATTCTTCTTAAATGTGAATAAATTCAGGATCTTACTGTGAGTATTTTCTTTTTAAGTTTACAATGTATGGTATTTTGTAATAGATTTTTTTCAGAGCAGAAATCTTATCATGTCATAGCAGGAAAAGCGGTGTAATTAATAGTATAATAGTACTGCGCATGCTGACTTACTGGAATCGCCTCCTGGCATACCTAATGGAACTGAGCCATTATTGTCATTAGACACACCTATGCTAAAATATCATTACTTGCACTATAAAAGTTCTCTTGTCTTTCCTCCTGTCTTTATTATTATGTTGCTGTTCATGCCTTGCCTTGACCTTGTTTGCTTGGCAGCTTAATATAGGGAAAGCTGCATGAGGAAGACCTACATTGTTAGGATTTGTGTTTTAACAAAGCCATCTTTCAACTTTGCCCCGAGTTATTCCCTTGGCCAACTCACAACGAATCATAGTAACAAAACAAAAATGCACAGTCAAGTGGCATAATAGGGACACAGGGTCAAACACAATTTCCAGTGCCACACTTGTACTAATAGATAGGACAGTCTCTCAGCTGACTCATAAACCATGTTACTCAACTGATCTCCATTCAGATTCCCCTTACATACCCCTGCCTACCACAGATCTCTGGCTGAAGTTGTCTGGATGTAGAGACCGCTGAAGCTGCAAGTATCTTTTCTGCAGCTTTTGTGTGTCCAGCGTGAATGTGTAGTCACTGAAAAGAGGCAACACATGGTAACATGAAATGTTTTGGTCACAAAGTGACCTAAATAAATACCTGGATAGCGAGTAAAGGCACATGAGACCAGACACTCACCAGTCCATAATTTTAAAGTAGGATGCCCCTTCTTCAGGGGGCTGGATTACTTTGCATGACATGCAGAAAAATACAGGTGTTTTGTCAAGACGCTGTTTGCAATTCCAGCAGTTCAGTTTGACTTGACCTGTACAGTAATTCCTGGGTAAACTGACCGGATTAGTGCAGGAAATTAGCTTTTCTTCTTTTCCCAGTGTTTTGAAGTTTGTGTTGTTGTGCCATGTGTCCTTCGTGGAGAAGCCGGTTGACAGCATAAACTGTGCTGAAAATGTAACAGCAGCTTTATAAACAGACTGTCGGCTCGCCATCGACCAGTTCGGGTGCAGTAACGTTAAAGCTCGGGGTGAGCACACAATCCGCAAAGACTTCAATGACCACATGTCCCAAATTTAAATTATGCTGTAAGCTTCTCCTTTACTGTCAAAACACCCCTCTTTCAGAAAGAGGAGAGGAAGAGCGTTCTTCTTCCTGTATGTTTGCTAAAAGCACCACGCTGCCATCCATCGCCTTGGCGGTGAAAGCGGGGAACTGTCCCGGAGGTGCTGGAAAAAACAACAGCTAGCAAGCTGAGCTGCTAGCACCAGCGAGGGCAATTTGTTAGCAGCAAGTGGTTAGTTGTATTAAACAGGTGTTGGATTGGATCGCTGCACACCAAACATTAAGTAAGTTGAACACCCTGGCAGTTTTAACACACGTTAGCAATGGATCGTGGTCGTATTAAGTTCAGCGTTTGCCAAGATGTAAACTTGCGAATGATACAGCTGGTTGTCAGCATGGCTAGTTTAGCTCACAAGCTAACAGCAGCCTAGCTTAGTTTGCTAACGTGTTTTAACAGCAAAAATCTTTTTGGTTTGTGGTCGGTGCTTATAAGTAAGCTTGTTGTCAGATACCAGTGTACTCCGTCAGCGATAGCGTGTCACGTTATTGAATGGTATATAGAAGGAAAAAACAACATCCAGCTTTAACTTTCTGCTGAGAAACGCTTGCTCCGCTAACTAACGTTAGCCAGATGACAAAGACATTCCATGCTAACGTTACAAGCGGTAACTGGTGATTAGCCGGTAACGTTACATCTGAATTAACATTCACACTAATCATATATGGCAGGATATATTACACACTCCTTAATAAGAGCCATACATTTAAAGGCACACGTCATTTATAGTAAAGTATTGTTGTTTAAATATAACTTGGATCAGTAATAGGTATGCACGTAACTTTCTTTGCGCTTCTTGCTAAAGTATGTCTCTCCTAAGTTATGCTTGTAACGTTAAAGAGCTGGAGCCCTTCTTGCTTATTTATTTTATATAAATGTCTTTTCAAGGGCTTCTATTAAACCCCATGGCGATGAGGGAGGCAATGGTCCATGAAGAGTTTTGGATACACAGAGAGTGGCTTGTCCACCAGGGTCATCATCAGGTACTGCAGCACAGATAACACCTCCAAACAGGTGAGTTTATAATTTATTTACTGAGTGTACTTGTTGCTGCTAAATCATCAACCCAGTCCAGGCTACTTCACTAGAATAGGTAACTGTTATGTGGACAAAACTTTCTCTGAACTGGGGCCAATCTAAATATGCTTATTTGGCCAAGGATCAGACTTGGCGTCTTGACTCCTCGCCTTTTATAGTTTCCTAACAAAGTACAAGCTCTGATGACTGCCAGCTCCAGACACTAGTTGTGTATGTGTAGGTGTGTGCTTTTGGGGGGCGGTGGGGGTACAAAAGGTGACGGTAGAGTATTCCATAGAGACACTGGTTGGAGACAGCAGCTTCTATAAGGTAAACAGGATCTCCTCCTGAAGGTTAAGGGAGGCGCTTCTCAAGGCCCCCACAGACAATACTCTGGGTATTGTTAACGGAAATGGCTAAGAATAGAGAGCAGGGGAGAAAGGTGGCTCCTCTGGCGGTCCTGTTGTTTGGGTTAAACAAGCCAAAACGGAACATCATCTTTAGAAGAGTGACTCCTCAAGCTTACATGCTGGGCGTGTCACACTCGCACAAGGCTGGAGGTTGATTTGGAGGGCTTTATCTGGCTCTAATGTACAACAGCGGCAAATGAGTAGTTGGGGATCGCCTTTGAGTTATTGTGCATTACTATTCGGATGTCTAAGTAGGACCACCTTTCAAGTGAGTTTAAAGCTTTATCTGTCCTTACACAAATGTTGTTCATGTGTTATTTTGTTTTTTTTTAAGTTCAGTTATATTTCATACGAACAACTTGGAGAAATAACTGGCTCTTGCTGCCTGTGTGCTAGGTGCAGACGTGTTGTTGCATGGATATAAAAAATATTTACTCCTGTCCTTTAAATGTCATGTTATTTCGCTTTATCAATATCAATATATAATACAATAATTGGAGGGAATGGTCATTTTTTTATGTATCTTTATGGTGTGATTTTTGTAAGGATCTGTACCAAACAAAGATGCTTTTGTCTGTAGAATATGATGTTAAAATGGTATTTTTACACACATTTTTCCTTTAACAAATATTGCACCTCCTGCAATATGAAAATTGCAGTAGACCATATTGCAATTGCTATCAAATTTCAATTAATTGTTCAGTCCTATTAGCAGCATTACTCATTTTGGTCTAATACATCCAGCAATGTTAAAGGGGTAGATACTCTGATATTTGGTAGAGTATTATATCGCCCACCTCCTAGCCCTAGTTAGTTGCGATGCATTTATGCAATGACCAATCTGTGTATTTATCGCATTGCTATTGTGTAACAATGCAATTTTACAGACTTTCTTTCAACTTTTTCTAATTGTATAGATACTTTATGCAGTTTGAAGTACTCCGTTTAGGTGTCATAATCCGCATCAGAAGAGAAAATGTGGGGTCAGTGTGTTTCTACTAATTAGAGTGCCCTCCCACTGAAAATCAGATGCATAGGGTTTTCTTAATTAAGCAAGTTTACTCATTTCTTATGTTTATAGGCCGCATACATTTTCAAGGCAGCTGTTTAATTTCCTCTGTGACATTTGGATTTTTTTCCCACTTCTACTTCTTCATGGAGACAACCCATTCATTCTTCACATTAATCTTGTAGGGACTAAATTAAAATGGAGACAGATAAACTTTACATTCTATCGATGGCTGGTTTACCATTTGGCCACAGCATTTGAAATGCTATGTTCAGTATGTCACCCAATTTGAAAGCAAGCTTAATTGTGTCTTTTTAACAATAGTAAAGGCAGGGATCCCTGTTTTGTTACTTGTGGCAGCCTTCAGATTAACTGTCTGGAATGTTCTGATGGATGACCTTGTTAGCATGTTAGTATTGATTTGTTGTCTTGGTATTTTGTTGTGGTTCAGGTAAAGGTTGCTCAGGCATTTGAGGGACAGAGCTTTTCCTTTTTGATTTTGTAGAAAGCCATATCCGTAAGATTTTGATGTTTAACAAGACTATATAATTCACTATACCACTGTACTCAATTATGATTGCGCCCTCAACCCTTTTTTCCCCCCCACAGATAAACCATGATCCCCATCACCGAGCTGCGGTACTTTGTGGACACACAGCCAGCATACCGCATCCTGAAACCATGGTGGGATGTGTTCACAGACTACATCTCTATTGTTATGCTTATGATTTCTGTGTTTGGAGGGACACTTCAGGTCACCCAGGACAAGATGATTTGCCTGCCCTGCAAATGGGTGGTCAATCAGACCTGCAAGAAGAACTTCAATTCAACCCACACCACATCATTGTTCTTTGAGCCCAAAGGGATCCAGTATGATCTGGACCGCCACCAGTACAATTACGTGGATGCTGTGTGCTACGAAAACAGATTGCACTGGTTTGCCAAGTATTTTCCTTACCTAGTATTACTTCACACCCTTATTTTCCTAGCTTGCAGCAACTTTTGGTTTAAGTTCCCACGGACTAGTTCCAAACTAGAGCACTTTGTATCCATCCTGCTGAAATGCTTTGACTCCCCATGGACCACCAGGGCACTGTCAGAGACAGTGGTTGAAGAGAGTGACCCAAAACCAATGAAAATGAACGGCTCAATGGACCACAAAGAGTCTGTTATTAGTGAGGATGTTGAAGCAAGTGTTCCTATGCTCCAAAGGACAAAGACACGCTTTGAGCAGGGCATTGTAGATAGAACAGAAACAGGGGTTTTGGACAAAAAAGAGGGCGAACAGGCAAAAGCCTTGTTTGAAAAAGTGAAGAAGTTCCGTATACATGTTGAAGAAGGAGACATTGTGTACAGACTCTACATCCGTCAGACCATCATCAAAGTCATCAAGTTCGTTTTGATAATTTGCTACACAGGGTATTACGTGCACGACATTAAATTCAGTGTTGACTGTTCAGTAAATATAGAGAGTCTGACAGGTTACAGCGTGTACCGTTGTGCTCACCCATTGGCTACACTTTTTAAAATCTTAGCCTGTTTCTACATTAGCTTAGTAGTGGTGTATGGTTTGATCTGCATGTACACACTTTGCTGGATGCTTCGGCGCTCTCTAAAGAAGTACTCCTTTGAGTCAATACGGGAAGAGAGCAGCTACAGTGACATACCCGACGTAAAGAATGACTTTGCATTTATGATGCACATGATAGATCAGTATGACCCTCTGTACTCTAAACGCTTTGCCGTGTTCCTCTCGGAAGTAAGCGAAAATAAGCTGAGGCAGCTCAACCTCAACAATGAGTGGACATTGGACAAGCTCAGGCAGAGGATTACCAAGAACTCTCAGGAGAAGTTAGAGTTGCACCTTTTTATGCTGAGTGGCATTCCAGACACAGTATTTGACCTGATGGAGCTGGAGGTTCTTAAGTTAGAGCTTATTCCCGATATCACCATCCCCCCAATCATCGCCCAGCTGGTTAACTTGCGAGAGATGTGGCTTTACCACACACCAGCCAGAATCGAAGCTCCTGCATTGGCTTTTTTGCGTGAGAACTTGAAGTCTCTGCACATCAAGTTCACTGACATCAAAGAGATTCCCTTATGGATCTACAGTTTGAAGAATCTGAGTGAACTTCATCTGACGGGAAATCTCAGCGCTGAGAACAACCGTTACATTGTCATTGATGGGCTCCGGGAGCTCAAGAGGCTCAAAGTTCTTCGTCTGAAGAGCAATCTCACCAAGCTACCTCAGGTGGTGACTGATGTGGGCATGCACCTTCAGAAGCTATCCATCAATAATGAAGGCACCAAACTGATGGTGCTCAACAGCCTGAAGAAGATGGTGAACCTGACGGAACTGGAGCTAATTCGCTGTGATCTGGAACGCATCCCGCACTCAATCTTCAGCTTGCACAACTTGCAGGAGATTGATCTGAAGGACAACAACCTGAAGACCATCGAGGAGATCATCAGCTTCCAGCACCTTCATCGGCTGATCTGCCTTAAGCTCTGGTACAACCAGATAGCCTATATTCCCATCCAAATTGGCACACTGACCAACCTGGAGAAGCTCTACTTAAACAGAAACAAGATTGAGAAGATCCCCAGTCAGCTGTTTTATTGCCGCAAGCTGCGCTTCCTTGACCTGAGTCATAACAACCTAACCTGTATCCCTACGGACATTGGCTGCCTCCAGAATCTTCAGTACCTGGCAGTGACGGCGAACAGGGTGAGTGCTCGGATTATTCATTTTGTCTTTGTTGATTGTTCATTGCATTGTATATCGTTACAGTTTGCAACAACTTGTCTGCTGCAGGTAAAATTTATAAAAATTTTAATTTCTCTCCATTTCTCTCCCATCACAACATCCTCCCCACCTTCAAATAAAGATTGAGAGCCTGCCTAATGAGCTGTTTCAATGCAAGAAGCTTCGCACTTTGAACTTGGGGAACAATTGCCTGCAGTCGCTGCCGTCGCGGTTTGGAGAGCTGACCGGGCTAACACAGCTAGAGTTGAGAGGAAACCGTCTGGAGTGTCTGCCCGTGGAGCTGGGCGAGTGCCGACAGCTAAAGAGAACCGGTCTCGTGGTGGAGGAAGACCTCTTCAACACCCTTCCCACGGAGGTCAAAGAACAATTATGGAAAGTTGACAAAGAACAGGCTTAAACCGGTCTGTGGCTGTAAATGAAAACAGATACTTACCAACTGGGCCCTGACACTGTGTAGGAACACCTGTCCCAGTGGGCTTCCTAAAGCAGGCTGTAGTCTTGCTGCAGTGTACTGTAAGTAAGGTTGGGTATCGAGAACCAGTGCCAGTTTGGCAGAACCAAAATACTGCTAGCTGCTGGTTATTCTCTTAATTCTTAACTACATTCGATTTTCCTTCGTTTCCGACTTAGCAGGCATTATAACCAAGTAATTATGCTTTTTAACAATAATGTAGCAGTGCCATTATGCTCAGCTGCATGTGTTTACATTGTATGCTACGCAGTTATGTTGGAGAAGTTGCAAGTAAACAAAACTGTGGGCCAACTTTGACAATGACAGAAAAAGACCAAGTTCCCATTGTTCAATTACTATAACATCAGGTTCCTATCTTATCAAGATATAGTACAATATAAAAATAATGTGTCTAGTATTGTTAGTTTTTTAAGTGAGATAGCAAGGTGATCTCTAAGACATCTCCCTTTATTACTTGCTCCACTTATTTTAAGTTGTATCAAACTCCCAATTCCATCATAACATGTTAAGGAGTTGACATCTGATTATATGACTAAATGTTATATTTGTATGTGTATATAGGGAATGACAATACTAATCACAAGCAAACTACACAGTCAACTTAGCATGTTTGTATCAGAATAGCGGCTGTTCCATGGCTTTGAACTCCCTGTTGTCCAGCACTGACCTGACATAAATTGGTGGTCATTGTTTTTTTGCTGTAGAGGGATGACCATGGCCTTCAAATACACATACGTGCTGGAAAATCTTGAAAGTGACATAACAAGGATAACTAGTGATGACTCATGCCAAGAAAGGTTATGGAGTCTGAGAGGGTGTTGTATAAGGTGTAAGGGAGGGGGTCACTGAGTACATTGCACTGTTAGTAGAGCAAATGCTGTAGAGGCAGAGGAGTTGTCTTTGGTTGGCCTGAGTCTTGGAAGCAGTACAGCATGGGGTATTAGACTAGAGAGTGATGTCCTTCATTGGAGCCATTTTGGCAGAGTGGGGGGCAGGGGTAGATGGCGTCTCTGGGGAAAGATGTGCAGTGTATTTGACCTAGTGCTTAAGGAAAAGCAATGATTTTACTGCTACCCAGTGGACTAGTATTACAAAACATCACCCCCATACAATTACATTTGTGGAACATCTTATCAACAAGCAGATACCCAACCCTTACTGCCAGTATACTATTCAGTATTAATAAAACAAACTGAACAAATCTGGGGAAAATGCTGAAAAGGTTTTGAACTAGGTGTGTCATGTCTGTGTCAGTATTCAAATGTAGTTCGTACAGGATAACAACATTTAAATGGAGCCTCCAGAGGTTGATCAGATGTCCGAAACAAACGCAAGTCTTTAAATGTGTTTTGTAAGCGCCTGGCCTAGTGTTCGTTTCAGTTTATCATAACATTGTAAGATTAGTATGTTTCTACCTTGATAGGGTAGTATGAGATAAACAGCCATCTTTAAACAAAAAATGTTGAAATTGCTATATTAGATTCATTAAGGTGTCATTTTAATTTTGTTTATTTTATGTAAAAACAACAAAAAAAACCATTGCAATAAGGTCTGACATTGCCATTTCATTGTAGTGAAATTTGAATTTATAGCTTTTTAAAAAAGCTCAAAGCATTTGTATTTTATTTTTATTTTATTTTATTTTTAAACATGAAACGTTCCACTTACTGAAAAGAAAAATTGTAATTTCATTTGTCATTGGGGGGGAAAAAAAGATTAGGGTGCATTTTTGAAAAGAACCATGGTTTTCAGGTCAGTTGCCTTAATGTTAATTCACTCCTCCTGTGGTATGTACCAGCCCTACATGATAATGGGAGTAACACTTTGATATGTTTAAGATTTTGCTCGAATGTTTCATTTCATCACTTCCTGGTGACCTTTTACAAGTGACCACTCTTGACACCAGTGTTAAATTTGGGGTCTCAGATGTGATCATGACCCATTATTTTGTGTTGTAGCGTCACCTTGTGACATTGGCTTTGCTAACTTTATTTTTACATGAAGGTCTGCCTTAATGCAGCTTCAACTCTCCTAACCGGTGTGACTTGCGCACTGCTGACGACTACTATAGAGTGTAAAAGTCAGAAGGCATGAACAATAATAATGACAATTTCCAGTAAAATTTCTTATTTGTAAAAGTGATCTAGAACTTAAGCGTTTGGGTTTAGATTTGGATAACTGAATTGAAACAAGCTCATTTTGGGAATGGATGTCCATCCATCCATCCATCGTCAACCGCTTATCCTGCGTACAGGGTCGTGGGGGGCTGGAGCCAATCCCGGCTGACATCGGGCGAAAGGCGGGGTACACCCTGGACAGGTCGCCAGTCCATCGCAGGGCGGGAATGGATGTGGTGGTGGTTTTTTAATTGTGGATATTGGATTTTTTGAGAGAGTCAAAATAAGTGATATCTTCAATTAACAAAACTTCATCTGTGAGATGGTAAAACTTTGACTTGACATATTTTTTGTCTTAGTTTCTCATAATTTTGGATTAGTGTCATATTTTGTCACAATTATGGCTTGATTTCATAATTGTGGGAGACGTAAGGAGAATTTATATTTTTATCATTCTTAATGTCTTTTTTTTTTTATTGTCATAAATGGGCTTCCATACTTTTCAGGTCAGGTCATGTAATTGTGGTCATTTATTTTTCTGGTTTCAAAGTGTGTTCATTTGTAGAGAAATGTTTAATAATTTTTGCCTTAGTGACTTTTCTGCACTTGTGTTTTGCCACAGTAAGCCGGACAATGCTGTAAATGTGGAATTGAAGATCAATGCACAGCTCTGACACAGCACAACACACAATAGGGTCTCTTGTGTTTACCCTGAGAAAGAAAAATCAGTTTATGTTTTAATAAACCTAACTGCAAAGAAAACCTGGACAGTAGCAATATACAGTACAGTAACTGGGTTGAAAAGCATAGGAATAGTTTAAGCTATGTACATTCATGTCCGTAACATGTTTAACTATGCTATATTGTGCAATATTGCCTTTATTTAAACTATGTAAGTAGTAGTGATGTAGTTTTCTAATTTGCATGGGCATTCTTCTTGTCACATTCATTTTAGTGTGATGGAAGTAAAATTTACATAAATGCAAATAATGGTATGCAACTTCACGTATACAACAAGTTTTGTATTTTTACTGGGATGGGAAGTTTCAACAGAATGACTTCGAGGCATGAGATTAAAACGCTGTTAAAGTAGTGTTACGTTTTTCTTTGTTGAAGAACTACTCAGAAAAACTAATTCATTTTTGATCCTTTTATGTCCCAACTGGAGCATTTTAAATGGCATCCAGAACACATCAGCAATATACACCACAGATTAAGACAATCAGCTATTCTAATGAAGAGTGACATCAGATATCAAATATAAAGTTGTTGCAGTAAGCACTGCAAGTAAATGGTCAGTACACTTAAAATATATTGTATAGGTTACTAGTAAAGTGGTATCAGTAAATAGGTTAGCTTTTTATCTCATAGTTATTGTTAATCTTTTTGTTCTCTGTATTTTCCCTCCTTTTTCATAATTTGGACTGATTTTGTTTTTGACAGCTATTAGTATTATTACAATATAGCTAAATTTCTCAGGAAACCTGCTAGTACTCACTTCTTTTTTGAGTTGCCTATTTTTTTATTACACCTTGTATGTATTAATTTAAACAGTTTTATACAGTTACAGTTTTATATGCATTTCTATACATTATTTTCTAGTTTGGTGTATTTAATATTGACTGCTGGTTTTAAAACAAAATCTGTTTGTGTTTTTAAAAAAAACCACTTGGTTTAACCTTGATCCTGTGTTTTCGTCAATGGCCATGCTTAAATTGAGCTGTATTGTTTCAGAATTGTGTCCTCATTGTGGTTAGCACAGATAAAGTGTTGTCCACATGTATGTATGATGGCATGATGAGACTTTCTTACTCCTTGATGTCATTTTTGTTCTTTCTCTCAAAATAATTTTTCCCCTCAACATTTCCCAAAATCCAATCATAGATGTACAAATTTGGCTTCATGCATTGTTTGGTTTTTTGTTAATAAGAAAATCATCATCGCATCAGTATTGGCATGAATGATGCAGCAGTGTGTATTCTGTTTGCACATGTTTCCCATCTTCTCCTACACACACAATCCACTGGAGGTAAAATAAAGTCGTTTGAACAAATTTGACTTGGTTTCTGTTGGGTAAGGGTTTGAATGTTGTGAACATTTCAGTTCTCTCTAGTATTTTGGTATTGGGTAGAGAATCTGTTTACTGCCCAGGTACCATAGTGGATATTAGACAGTGTGATAAATCAAAATACTATTCAGACGTTATTTAGAAGGAACTGGAGAACACCTGACAAAGACATGCTCACACTTTTATTGCTCAAGCAAGCAAAACCAGGGTCTCTGTAGTTATTGGACAGTCTTTCTAAACACAAGGCCACTTACAGTTAAACTACAGTTGCCAAAGTCTATGTTAATACAAAACTGGATTATCTCCTGAAAATTATAAACCATAATCAACACAATAGAGCTGACATGATGAGGGCCTTATGGGACATCCTGCTTTATTAACTGATTTTTAGGCCCTGTCTTGAAGATGGTCCCTGTGACAAAATCTAGTTTTTATTAAGACATTCATTATCTGTTTTGAGCTTATAGGCCTTTGTTTTTGGTGCCAAAATTAATGTATTTATTTACTCAATAACAAATTGGTAATCCTCATAGAAAAACTGTAACGAATGCACAGCGAATGGAGAAGTTAGGTGGATAATAAGGGCCCAGAAGTTTTGTCCTAGGGGCCCAATACCAGGTTAATCCTGCCATGTCTTCAAGTGTACACTGCTTCACACATTTATAATATTTGCAAATAACTCAATGATTGGCTCATTATAATAGTAACAAATGTATAGACCTAGAGCATGTCGCTTTCATTTTGCTATGTGAATGATAGTCAATTCCTTGCGGAACCTTTCAGCGCTGGGCTACTGCACGTAGACGGATATGTTTTACCGACACACTTGTTCGTAGACGCAACGTTTGAAATGGTAAATTTTATTGTAAAATATTCCAGTGGGTAGCTGTCAACATGAAACTAACAAAACAGTTTCAGAAGCTATTAACTAATAAGATGGTTTAACGCAGATACGTTTGCTACTAGTCAGTCCAGAAACGTCCCTTTTGTAGTGAGAACTAACACTCGTTTTGCAGCCTCAGTAGCGTTAACAAGCTAAGCTAACGTCGGCTAACAGGCAGTAATGAATGGCTGTTCCTGCGCCTCTTAAAAGTTAACGTTAAATGATTTTCTTTCTTTTCTCAATTTCATAGGCGGTTACCCTCCACACAGATCTAGGTGAAATTAAAATTGAATTGTTTTGTGAGCGCACACCGAAAACATGTGAGGTAAGTCAACTACAGTAAAGTAAAGTTACATGCTCCAGCTCTTCCAAAGACTTCAGACCTGCTAGAGATACGTTAAAGTGGTGTTCTGTGTCATTGTATTATTATAGATTACAGATACTTGCTTTTTGTTTGTGTTGTGTTTTCTTCAGATTTCATGTGAACAAAGTCATGGAATATATTTTTTACTGTTCACAGAATTTTCTTGCCTTGTGTGCCAGCGGGTTCTACAACGGCTGCATATTCCACCGAAATATTAAAGGTTTCATGGTTCAAACTGGAGACCCGACAGGTAAATTACAGGATTGTTGTTGCATTTCAATACTAAAATGTCAGAATTCACATCCTCACTTCCTGTCCATGGTTTCCTATGTTTGGCTTCACCACTCAGGCACAGGCAAAGGTGGAACAAGTATATGGGGTCGCAAATTTGAAGATGAGTATAGTGAACACCTAAAAGTGAGTATCTACTAACTCCAGCTTGTTTGTCTATGTCAGGAAGAAGCATTACCTAATATTTCAGGAGTCCGTCTTTTAACATTGTCCCTTTTGTGTTCTTTCCTCATTCTTTTCTTTCAGCATAATGTACGAGGAGTGGTCTCAATGGCAAACAATGGCCCAAACACAAACGGCTCCCAGTTTTTCTTCACATATGCCAAACAGCCCCATCTGGACATGAAATACACAGTGTTTGGAAAGTACGCAACCTTTTATACCAGTAAATGGGTGTAACAAGGAGAGGATATAAGAGAGGGAGACACACACACAATGAAAATGTTTTGGCTCTACAGACAGCCAGTTAGTGTGCTTAGCAGTTATTGATTAAAATATAATTTATGATTGCAGCTGACATCTTGCTCTATTCAAAATATAGGATTATCGATGGCCTGGAAACACTGGATGAACTGGAGAAACTGCCCGTCAATGAAAAGACGTTCCGACCACTGACTGAAACTCGGATAAAAGATGTCACCATTCATGCCAATCCTTTTGCAGGATAGGCCACTTTCTCTTCAAATATGCAGATAGGCCTTTAACAGATGTGGACTGTTCATCACGCCAGCTTATACAGTGTGCAGTGTACCTTTCCGACATTACACTGGATAACTTGTCAGAGGCTAGAAATTGGAGAGAAATGCAACGACCAGGATCCTGACAGAGGTCATTTGGGGAGAAATTACCTTATGGTTTAAATAAGTCAACACATTCATTGCTGACCATGGATTAGTGACAGATATTGCATGCCAGAGCTAATGTCAGGTGTATGCTTTCTCTACTTTCTAGCTACGTGATTATGAATTTTAAGAAATGGTTTGCATCTCCTTCAAAACCATATTGATGTGACAAAACTTTTGTAATGATGAAGTTTAGGTATATTCTTAACATATTTCTCTTCATGCATTCACAATTTGGTCCAAAAACAAAACACTGCTTATTTTGTACAGCACTGCTATTATTTTTTTCTTTCCTGATAGATTCTGTAAATAAATTGCCAATGTTTTGTACTGAATAAAATTTGTACAAATAATGTGTTCAGTTTTTAAAGCATGATTTCAAAACATCTGCGTGCAAAAATCAGCATTTTCAAATGTCTTCATTGAAAGAGGCAAGATCCTGAAGGCGTAGGAAAGGAGCAGTGTTGTAGCCGTAAATGAACTACAAGTCGCTCGGTCAGTTGCCGGCGCTTCATACTGCGTCATCACTAGTAGACGAAGCATATCGCACTGGATCTAGTAAGTTTATGCAAAGTACATGCACAGAAATTATGGCCACAGACGATGCATTTAAAGTAAGTTTACCTTTTTCCACGTGGTTCACCGTTCACCAGTTTTATACTTTCTTTATTACCTCTAGTATGAAGATGTTGACACTTTATGGGAAGGTCCTGTGTGGCCTTTTCATAGACACGTATGTATGTGTATTTTAGGTGTCTTCACTTAAGGGGAAAGTGACCCTGATAACGGGTGCCAGCTCGGGCATCGGTGCAGGCACGAGCGTCCTGTTCGCCAAACTCGGAGCCCTGCTGGCGCTGAACGGCCGAGACGTGGAAAACCTCAAGAAAATAGCCAAAGAGTGCACCGACTGTGGAGCTGCCGAGGTAACTGTCATACTGAGCGGGACACTATGTGATTTAGATAATGTGTAACTGGAGTGCCGACATGTTGACGCTGTGCGCGTATCGCTGCGTTCACTATAAATCTGTTTTTTTGAATGGAGTTTGGCCGTGACAGCCTGTTAGCTGTGTGTCAGTTGTTTAAATACGTTAACTTAAAATGACCAGAGTCTGACACATCGAGTTGACAGGTGCCCTAATGCGTTGTGAGATGAGCACAAAGCATATTGTAAACATGTTTTTAAATGTAGGTGTATTTAGGAACACTGTGCTTCAGGGTAAACACTGTATATATGTAGACTATATAAAGCAGACATTTTTTTCTAGCACATTCAAATACATTTATTGGCTACTGTATCACCCCAACATTGCAGTCTTTAACAAAGTGATTTCTTCTGTATTGTGTATGTTTTGGAAAGCTGCGCAAAAATGCCTTTTAAGTCAGAACATAATGAATGTCTCCATGTCCAGCCGTTGCTTGTTCCCGGAGACCTTACAGACGAGGAGACGGTGAAGAAGACAGTGGAGCAAACTATCGCTCACTTCGGCCGGCTGGACGTGCTGGTTAACAGTGCTGGTATCCTGGCCATGGGCAGCATCGAGACAACAGACCTGGCTCAGTATGACAAGGTCATGAACATCAATGTCAGGTAGGATTTCAACACCATAGAGACATTGCTGAGTGCGCAGTGTACAGCAGCTGGGAGCCAGATGAGATGCTCTTAAATTTTTGGCTTTGAAGTGATGTGAGATGAATTAAAAAGGACTTATAAGTATATTCAAAACATTTTAGTAAACAGCATCTGGATAAAAACTGAAAATGGCAATTGTATTTTAAGATTATGTTAATAAATGTTTTGAGTGGCAAGTTAATGGAAAAGTAATTGGGTGAAAATGAAGAAAAGACCATTTTACAAAAAAAGGAGTAGTGTCTGCTGTTGTGTGAATCTTACTGGATGCACAGTATGTGTATGCTCAACTGAATGAAGTTATGACTATTTTAACACTGTATGGTTACACTATACAGTGGGTACGGAAAGTATTCAGACCCCTTTAAATTTTTCACTCTTTGTTTCATTGCAGCCATTTTCCAAAAATCAAAAAAGTTCATTTTATTTCTCAGTAATGTACACTCAGCACCCCATCTTGACAGAAAAAAACAGAAATGTAGAAATCTTTGCAAATTTATTAAAAAAGAAAAACTGAAATATCACATGGTCATAAGTATTCAGACCCTTTGCTCAGTATTTAGTAGAAGCACCCTTTTGATCTAATACAGCCATGAGTCGTTTTGGGAAAGATGCAACAAGTTTTTCACATCTGGATTTGGGTATCCTCTGCCATTCCTCCTTGCAGATCCTCTCCAGTTCTGTCAGGTTGGATGGTAAACGTTGGTGGACAGCCATTTTCAGGTCTCTCCAGAGATGCTCAATTGGGTTTAAGTCAGGGCTCTGGCTGGGCCATTCAAGAACAGCCACGGAGTTGTTGTGAAGCCACTCCTTCGTTATTTTAGCGGTGTGCTAAGGGTCATTGTCTTGTTGGAAGGTAAACCTTCGGCCCAGTCTGAGGTCCAGAGCACTCTGGAA
>NC_060170.1:12578415-12581664 GCF_021292245.1 Micropterus dolomieu
TGTCTAACATGATGTTGTGATCAATGGTGTCAAAAGCAGCGCTAAGGTCCAGGAGTACAAGGACTGAGCACATACCTTCATCAGCAGACATTAAAAGGTCATTGGTGACTTTAAGCAGGGCAGTCTCAGTGCTGTGGTACTTCCTAAAACCAGACTGAAACTTTTCAAATATTTTGTTATTTTCCAGTACAGTGAGCAGCTGTTTGGACACAATTCTTTCTAGAATCTTTGCAATAAAAGGCAGTTTTGAAATTGGTCTAAAATTTTGTGGGAGGGAGGGATTTAAACCAGGTTTCTTTAAAAGTGGGTTCACGCAAGCCATTTTAAAATAATCAGGGACACAACCAGTAGATAGGGAGTTGTTGAAAACAGAGATCAAATGGGGCCCAACAGAATCTATTACTTTTAGTAAAAATTTTGTAGGCATTATATCAAGTGGGCCGGAGGACACCCTCATTTGTGAACACTCTCATTTGTGACAATATCAGGCAGGTGGTCATAATGTTATGGCCGATCTGTGTATGCGCCAATACTGATTATCACAGTATGCAATTTTTATGTTAGTATCATGGGCGGCTCAGGAGGTAGAGCGGGTTGGCCGTTAATCGGAAGGTCGGCGGTTCAATGCCTGGCTCCCCCTGGTTGCGTGTCGAAGTGTCCTTGGGCAAGATACTGAATTGATACTGATTTGCCCCTGGCGGCTGTTCCGCCAGTGTATGAATGAGTGTGAATGCTAGTTTCCGTTTGAGCACTTATGCTCAGTGTATGAATGTGTGTGACTGGTGAATGCAGATGTAGTGTAAAAGCGCTTTGAGTGGTCGAAAAGACTAGAAAGGCGCTATACGGAGCATTTACATTTTACATCAATTTTCTTCTTAGTCTAAGTTAACAATACAATAATTTGATAGATAGTCTGTCAAATTACAACTTTGGACTGCCAAATAAAGTTGACAAAGAGACAGCACAAATTTTAAATATATTATTTGTTTGTTTTCTGAGGTGTTTTACGTACTGTACACCATTTGCTTTAAATAATTCCAACTGTGAGTGTGTTCTCCATTTTCTGTGTGTGTTGCATTTTTAAAAAAATGCCATCAAAGACTATTGCTCAAGGAGAGACCGCAATTCCGCCCTTTATGGTAATATTAAAGTGTTATTATTTTAAGTATTATTATTTTACGCACTGCTTGTCGCCAGCACACAGTAGCAAGCAAATTATCATTTGTAGCGCTGCACTAATTGGAGGATGCATCAAAAAGCCAATAATACTAAACAAATAAGCTGCAGTCAATACAGAGTAGCCTAATACAGTAGGCTACAATACAACTGAGTTAATTTTCACGGGTTGCGGCCTCAACCTGTTCGGTCAAAACTGTGCGCACAATAGTGGCTGATGGTGGAGAAGTGCAGCCATCCTGTCAGTCATGCGATGCGCAGCCTGGTTCATTAGGAAAGTGTGTTCATTTAAGTCTGTTTATCTTGTTTAATATAAATAATAGTAGGTACTAATTACAATGAAAAATACATTATTTGTGATTCAAAATAATGGTTGTTGATAAATTAATTAGTGACCCCCACAGATGCATGATTTTACTGCTTCCATTGGAGCTCACACCATCCTTATGGGAGCTGAGCTCCCACTGGCTCCCACGTAACTTGAACCCTGATTTCTAGTCATCAACTGTTTTATATATTGACCAATCGTATTAACACTACACCTCTTAATAACTAATCTCACTTAGCTTAATGTGTCTGTGGCAATTGCCCCTTCAGAATCTTGTGAGTGGTGTCACAGATGTTTTTAGATGGTGTAATGCTCCTATATTACTCTACGGGCAACACCACACAAAACTGTTTTGTTAGTAACTTTTTCATACACAACTTCTTAACAGCCACCCAAATGCCTAATGATATGGAATGCTACCAGTTTTAATCTACTTTAATGGAGCTGTAAAAATAAATGGTTTGCAGTGTTTTTGCTAAATCGATCAAATTAGTACCATAACAAAAAAAACTGCATAGAGCTTAATCTCTCCTCATATGTAGAATAAGGTCTGAATTGTTGCCATTACATAATTACTATTCAACATCACTACAGGACTTGAGATTTTTAAGACTTTGTTTCTGCACTTTTATGATGACTTTACTCTTATTATCCTTACTCACTGCTTCTGCGTTAGAACAATTATAAATGATACTGAACAACAAAGCACATCTGCTTCACACTCCTGTTGAACTCCCACAGTGGGAAAATATTCAACATCACTCCTAAGGTTTTAAAATAAAGAGCGAGACTCTAGTAAAGCCTGCTCTGTTTCTTCAGATGGCAATAATCTATGGTGCAGCAGTGCTGTAAGTAAAGAAGACTGATGTTTTAGCACATGTTATCCTGGGGCATGTTATATTAACAGCTTTCAAACCAAGACAATATAATGACAATTTTTTTAGACAATTTTAGATGTTCAAACTTCACAAAAAAAACTTTTAAAAAGTGAGTTAAAGACAGAAATTAATCATTCATTTTACAGGCTACGGGCAATATCATAGGTCTGACCATACTGACTGGAAAACTTTATAGGTTTGATTGACCTGAGGTCATCATTTTGGTTATGAATGGAGCTTGACAGGAACACAGACCTTTGGTCCAAACAGACCCAACACCCCCGGAAATCCTTGTTCACCAGTATCCCCCTGATAAACGGAGAGAAGAGAAATGATGGTAATCTTTATGACTGAACGAGCAAAGATTTCTCATATGAAGGAATTTTAATGTTTAGTTATTTAATAAATCAGTGCTCACTGGTTGCCCTTTAGATCCGGGGTCTCCTTGTTTTCCTGGCAATCCCATCCCGCCAATAGAGCCTCTTTTTCCTGATGGACCAACTTGGCCTGAAAGACCTCTCTCACCCTGGAAAACACAAATACACATAAACACATGCACATCTTCATCACATTCCATCCAATATCCCCCGAACACACAGCCACTGTAGAAGCTGCTATTGCCACTACAAGCTTATGATCCCTCACTGGCTACCCACCAACAACGATGCTCAACAGTGCTGGGCTGGTGCCTTTTCCCCTACATCACTAATCCGTTTGGAAATGTTATTATCACAAGACACAGTAGAACCAAATAACAGTTTACCTCAACTCAAAGTGTCCAAATTCAACAAATGTTTGCATGTGGATCAACAATATACAGTATCTCACAAAAGTGAGTACACCCCTCACATTTTTGTAAATATTTGA
>NC_060170.1:12581764-12648147 GCF_021292245.1 Micropterus dolomieu
TGGCTCCCACGTAACTTGAACCCTGATTTCTAGTCATCAACTGTTTTATATATTGACCAATCGTATTAACACTACACCTCTTAATAACTAATCTCACTTAGCTTAATGTGTCTGTGGCAATTGCCCCTTCAGAATCTTGTGAGTGGTGTCACAGATGTTTTTAGATGGTGTAATGCTCCTATATTACTCTACGGGCAACACCACACAAAACTGTTTTGTTAGTAACTTTTTCATACACAACTTCTTAACAGCCACCCAAATGCCTAATGATATGGAATGCTACCAGTTTTAATCTACTTTAATGGAGCTGTAAAAATAAATGGTTTGCAGTGTTTTTGCTAAATCGATCAAATTAGTACCATAACAAAAAAAACTGCATAGAGCTTAATCTCTCCTCATATGTAGAATAAGGTCTGAATTGTTGCCATTACATAATTACTATTCAACATCACTACAGGACTTGAGATTTTTAAGACTTTGTTTCTGCACTTTTATGATGACTTTACTCTTATTATCCTTACTCACTGCTTCTGCGTTAGAACAATTATAAATGATACTGAACAACAAAGCACATCTGCTTCACACTCCTGTTGAACTCCCACAGTGGGAAAATATTCAACATCACTCCTAAGGTTTTAAAATAAAGAGCGAGACTCTAGTAAAGCCTGCTCTGTTTCTTCAGATGGCAATAATCTATGGTGCAGCAGTGCTGTAAGTAAAGAAGACTGATGTTTTAGCACATGTTATCCTGGGGCATGTTATATTAACAGCTTTCAAACCAAGACAATATAATGACAATTTTTTTAGACAATTTTAGATGTTCAAACTTCACAAAAAAAACTTTTAAAAAGTGAGTTAAAGACAGAAATTAATCATTCATTTTACAGGCTACGGGCAATATCATAGGTCTGACCATACTGACTGGAAAACTTTATAGGTTTGATTGACCTGAGGTCATCATTTTGGTTATGAATGGAGCTTGACAGGAACACAGACCTTTGGTCCAAACAGACCCAACACCCCCGGAAATCCTTGTTCACCAGTATCCCCCTGATAAACGGAGAGAAGAGAAATGATGGTAATCTTTATGACTGAACGAGCAAAGATTTCTCATATGAAGGAATTTTAATGTTTAGTTATTTAATAAATCAGTGCTCACTGGTTGCCCTTTAGATCCGGGGTCTCCTTGTTTTCCTGGCAATCCCATCCCGCCAATAGAGCCTCTTTTTCCTGATGGACCAACTTGGCCTGAAAGACCTCTCTCACCCTGGAAAACACAAATACACATAAACACATGCACATCTTCATCACATTCCATCCAATATCCCCCGAACACACAGCCACTGTAGAAGCTGCTATTGCCACTACAAGCTTATGATCCCTCACTGGCTACCCACCAACAACGATGCTCAACAGTGCTGGGCTGGTGCCTTTTCCCCTACATCACTAATCCGTTTGGAAATGTTATTATCACAAGACACAGTAGAACCAAATAACAGTTTACCTCAACTCAAAGTGTCCAAATTCAACAAATGTTTGCATGTGGATCAACAATATACAGTATCTCACAAAAGTGAGTACACCCCTCACATTTTTGTAAATATTTGATTATATCTTTTCATGTGCACTAAAGAAATGACACTTTGCTACAATGTAAAGTAGTGAGTGTACAGCTTGTATAAATTTGTGAGTAATTTGTATTTGTGAGAAGTGAGTACACCCCTAAATGAAAACGTCCAAATTGGGCCCAATTGTCAACATTTTGTGTGGCCACCATTATTTTCCAGCACTGCCTTAACCCTCTTGGGCATGGAGTTCACCAGAGCGTCATTGGTTGCCACTGGAGTCCTCTTCCACTCCTCCATGACGACATCACAGAGCTGGTGGATGTTCGAGACCTTGCGCTCCTCCACCTTCCGTTAGATGATGCCACAGATGCTCAATAGGGTTTAGGTCTGGAGACATGCTTGGCCAGTCCATCACTTTTACCCTCCGCTTCTTTAGCAAGGCAGTGGTCGACTTGGAGGTGTTTTTGGGGTTGTTATTATTAGGGGTCGACCAATAATCGTTCTGGCCGATTATTGGTGCCGATATTCAGCATTTTTCCGATAATCTGCATCGCTCATTTTAAAAACAGAGTGTTGAGTACAATGTCCCACCCACAGTACTAGCTGATTGGTTACAAGTCCCGAGTAATAGCCTATCAACACAGACTATTGTGCGGAAGTAGCCAATAGAACGAGCAAGCCACCACCCTGCAATCCCTCCCCTCCTGTCTCAGCAGAGCTCCTCGTACACACACATACACACGGAGCAAAGTGAAGCGGAGATCTTTGTAGACTACACCAGTTAACCATAACTATGCTCGTTACCGTAAGCAAGTGCAGCAAAACCAGTAGTACTAGTAAAAGGCTGATACTGCATCAGTACAATAAGCAGGAACATGCACAAAGTGATATTGTAATCTGCTCTGTCTCATGCACCGCAACTGTGTTTTGGTTTTACACATGCACACGTGCTAGCTAATAGCTAGTTTGTCATAAACAAGCTAAAACGAAATCTCTCTGTCTGTAGCCTGTTTAGCTGAGATGCCATGCTACGTACTTTAAATTTCGCAAATCCTTGTAAACTCAGCTGCTTGTGGAGAGAAACCAGCTCCTATCTACCAGCAGCAGCAGAGGGAGGAGGAAAACTGCTGTCTTCTTTCTAAACTTTACTCTGTATTTTCACGTCAGGAATATAGTTTATTTAACATGTTCCATTTGTTTCCAGTGAGTTACTGACTTGATATAGTGACTTTGCTGCTGTAAACTTTACTTTTGTTGCTGCTCTGAAAACAATAAAATATTAATTTGATTACTGTTCTGAATTTATTCTTTTTTTAAATAACACATTTTTAAAAGGCAATGATTTAGTAATGAAACCCCAATAAGAGTATAGATAAAGAACCAAACAAATAAATAGTATAAATAAAAGTATCAATAAAATCCTAACAATAAAAATTAATACAATATAAATGGCAGCAGGTAAAGACAAAGTTTATGATAATTTATCACTCATAGTTAACAAATTTGTCTCTGGGATGGATCTCTAATTAATTTAATTTACTATTTATAAAGATAAAACATGACAACTGTAATGTTGTGTATTTTTAACAAAGTTTTGTGTTGGAGTTTGTGTTATTCTACATTTTGACTAAAAAATTTACAGCTAATCTGTTCCAAATAATGGTCATTGGTCTAATTTCTTACTAATAATCGGGATGGAGATCGGCCTGGAAAAAAACATATTGGTCATCCCTAGTTATTATGTTGGAATACTGCCCTGCGGCCCAGTCTCCGAAGGGAGGGGATCATGCTCTGTTTCAGTATGTCACAGTACATCTTGGCATTCATGGTTCCCTCAATGAACTATAGCTCCCCAGTGCCAGCAGCACTCATGCAGCCTAAGGTTGGATATAGTTTAAGATTTTACAGTACCAGTATCAAACCCAGTACCCTTAAAGTGATACCGATACAAATTGAGTACTTCATTCGATACCTTGCATAAAATGTCACCTACATGTCACCTGATTAGTAGCTTATTACTATTTTTATTATTGTTATGGACGCAAGGTTATCTATTTTATTTTTTTTCTTGTTTCAAATTACTGCTACATAAAAAGTATTGGAAAACTGTATCAGATCGCTCCTCATCCTAATTAGGTCATCCTCACTGGTAGTATTAGCCTATAAGGGGAAAGACTACAGCTTGGGAGTTATTTTATATTTGAATGAGAGAGGAGTGAAACAGTTTAGTGACCAAATAAGTTGTGGGAAACAAATTTAAGGTATTTTTTTGATACTTGTGTTGAAATTAAACAACGGAAGATTATTTTATTAACTTTCAGAGGAATAGAGAGGGTGTATGTCTAGCCGATCAAAACAACTACACGTGAAGCAGCCGCAGCTGCAGCCGGAGGCTCCGTGAGTAAAATCAGCTGATCGATCGATCAGTGACAAGTGATGTGAAGAGCAAATAAAAATGTAAAGAGAAGTGTTAAATGATACAAGAAGATGAAACCAAGGGAAAGCCAAGCTTGTGGTGATAAACTTGCAACAATGACGAACATGCCTGAAGCCAAAGGTGTTGTGGTGCAGGCACATAGGGTGAAAAAAGGCGTGCTCTCCTCTTTCTTTAGGTGTGTTGTTTGCTAATTGGGTGCAAGCTAAGCCATAAAATTAGTCATTTTTTGACATGACCTGGTTACAAAAAGTAGGCCTAGGAATAGATTGAAGTACGGGTTTGACTGGAGATGTTTCAGTTCTACTTGATACCGGCTGTTTCGGTCAGTCCCATAAAGGTACCAAGTAGCGATACCCAGATACCAGACCGTGACACTCCCACCACCATGCTAGACTGTAGGCAAGACACACTTGTCTTTGTACTCCTCACCTGGTTTCCGCCACACACGCTTAACACCATCTGAACGTTTACCTTGGTCTCATCAGACCACAGGACATGGTTCCAGTAATCCATGTCTTTAGTCTGCTTGTCTTCAGCAAACTGTTTGCGGGCTTTCTTGGGCATCATCTTTAGAAGAGGCTTCCTTCTATGACAACAGCCATGCAGACCAATTTTATGTAGTGTTCAGCATATGGTCTGACTAGCACTGACAGGCTGACCCCCCCCCTTTCAATCTCTGCAGCAATGAGCATGTGCACTGAACTTCTTTGGTCGACCATGGCAAGGCCTGTTCTGAGTGGAACCTGTGGTCTTGGCCTCCATGCTACAGCTCAGTTTCAGGGTCTTGGCAATCTTCTTCTAGCCTAGGCCATCTTTATGTAGAGCAACAATTCTTTTTTCAGATCCTCAGAGCTGCCATGAGGTGCCATGTTGAACTTCTATTGACCAGTATGAGGGAGTGTGAGAGCGATAACACCAAATTTAACACACTTGCTCCCCATTCACACATGAGACCTTGTAACACCAGGGAGGGAAAATGGCTAATTGGGCCCAATTTGGACATTTTCACTAAGGGGTGTACTCACTTTTGTTGCTAGCGGTTTAGACATTAATGGCTATGTGATGTGTTATTTTGAGGGGACAGCAAATTTACACTGTTATACAAGCTCTACACTCACTACTTTACATTGTAGCAAAGTGTCATTTCTTCAGTGTTGTCACATGAAAAGATATAATCAAATATCTTCACAAATGTGAGGGGTGTACTCACTTTTGTGAGATACTGTATGACCAAATCAGGATGTAACTTTATGCCCTAACCATGGTCTAACAAATAAAATCTTCTGCTTCTCACAGTCATGTAATATTGGCACGGCCACGTAAATCAGACTGTGCCAACTCATTAATATTTGCAACACTAACTTCCCAAAATTACTGCAGAGAATATGAGGTCTTTTGAGAAAAGGTGTAAAGACTTTGTGCAGATTTTGGCCTTTGAGATCAGAAAACACAAATATAAAGGCAGCATTATGGTGCCAAGCGAGGCAACGCTGGCAGATTAAAGCTGAGTTGGCAAGTTCCACTTAATATTGGCAATAAAACTGCCTGCATTGTGATCCATAAAATGCTTGTGCCATAACTTAACATAAAGTTCTTTGTGAATAAGTTCAACACTTTGCACTCTTAGCTCAAGCAACTAAAACGAATGACAAACTGTCCACCCACCACTCTCACCTTTGGTCCAAAGAAGCCTTGACTTCCAGGAAGCCCTGTCACACCAGTTTTACCCTGCTGCCCAGTTTTGCCAGGTAAGCCCACTTCTCCATCTTCTCCTTGCTCCCCCTAAACAGAGAAGATAGTTGGTGAGCAATAATAAGAGCAGGTTTTCTTTTCATTCATTTGAAAGGTACACCACTGACAAGTGTCCTCACCTTGACTCCTTTACTTCCATCGTTTCCAGGCAGTCCATCCATGCCAGGCAGGCCTTCAAGACCCTCCCTGCCCACAACTCCCTGTGGGCCAGGAGGACCCTCTGGACCCTTCAGACAATCAGAAATGTTCACCTCAAAGCTTGCTTTGATTTTAATTAGTAACATGTAGTTTAACTGTGAGTTATGTCTGATTATGTGGTTAAACCAGAAGTCCATCCAACTTACTGGTGGTCCTCTGGTCCCAGATGTGCCTCTCGCCCCTGATTTTCCTTTCTGACCCTGGAGCATAAAGAGTTCATGTTCCACAATTCTGACATGGTTGCATGACAGATAACACAGTCCAATAATGTGCATATTGATATTTGTCATACAAAAAAGCATGCCACTGTTAATTATGTCCTTACTTGATCACCTTTGGATCCTTTCAGTCCTGGTTGTCCCTTTGGCCCAGAATGTCCCTAAAATGACCATTATTGTTTGATTTGAATTACACTGATTGCGTTTGGACAACTTGACAGCGTGTCTATATATGTGAGTTTTACATTATAAGAGACATAAATGGAGATTCTTACAGGAAGCCCTGGGGCACCAGCTTGACCTCTCTTTCCATCAACACCTATCTGACCCTGGAAAACAAAATTTTCTGCATTTCAATCTACAGAACATTACTTGAACCTAACTGACACATCTGAAGACAAAAGCGAACAACATGTCAGTTTTGTTTTTCCACTTACAATGTGTCCATGGTCACCTGGCTCTCCTCTCTCTCCTCTGTCTCCAGGAGGACCCTGGGTTCATATGGAAACTAATTAATTAAAAAATCCAGACCACCACTGACAATCAAGACAGAAAAAACAGGTACATGTAGGAAACTCACTCTGTCACCTTGAGGACCTGAAGGACCTTCTGCCTTGCTGTCGTCTCCGTGTTCACCCTAAACAAGCATTAAAGAAACAGACACACAACCGCAATCAATGGTATTTCCCTCTTAACCCAATAGTCTGTGCAAAAATCAATGCTTGTTTTGTTTGAAAGAGCGTAACAATGGAAACACATTGCCCACTTTCTTCGTATGAATGGCAAATAATTACATGCACTATTACCCACAATGATTCCATTTCACATAAACTTAGCCCATGTCTGTTCCAGGGTCTTTATGGGACTCATTAGACAATAACCACGGATGTGTGTATGATTTTTATAGTCATGTGTTTTGCATGTGTCAAATGAAATAAATAAATGAAGAGACCAACAGGCATTCAATAGTAGGAAAATAATTAGTGATGGCCAGGGGCCGAGCAAAACTGACACTTACATGGATGAAAAGCAACATTTTAGAATCAGTACTTTTAACAATACTGTGATACAGATCTGTATTTATCTGCTGACTGTTTTAGTGCCAGTTACCTGGCTCTCCCAATTGACATTGTCATACATTTTGCAACAACCCATGTGATAGAATGATACTGATTTAATTAGAGAGCAAGCACAGCTATTATTTTGTGGATACTGGCAGAGAGAATATAACAAATATCCATATCCAAATGGCTCCTACCCAGGGACAAAGAAAATGCAAATTAGCATCTCACGAAACTCTGGTGCAGTGTGTTCTATTGTGTGCTACACCTGTCAAATAAACACAAATTATGGTGCTAATATCCCCAAAACCATTAGCAGAAGAGTCCAGGTGCTTGGCTAATTATATACATTTGACAGCACTGGGTTAATTGGATGTGACCTAGTTCACGTCATTGATCAAATTAGGGATGACTTCAGGAAGATTGCGAGAACACCAAGATAGACAGAAGAAGCACTAATTAGGGACACAACTGAAGTTCCGATGCATAAAAAACTAACCATACACTCAAAGACAATGAGCTGCATGACAGTTTTACATTGTTAAGTAATGCAACCATTTAAGTCCCCCAGAGCTCATTAGACACAATCAAAGCGCAGACGGCTATTAGAGATACCAAATAAGTGTGGAAATGTACCTTTTCACCTTTTGGCCCTGGAGGTCCCAGGGGGCCCTGCGGTCCCATGTGACCCTATGACAAGAAAAAAAATTGTGGCTCATTTCTGTACTGTAACCTTGCAGCCTTCACTCCAATTTACTGTGTGAAATATTAAAATCATAATGTAGAAACATGAAACATGGAATTAATGTAGATACAGAAAGGGATACAACTTCTGGAAACGGAGAACAATGGCATCAATCATCACTTCATCTTTTGTTAATTTGGAGGATGCAATTTCCATCAGTCAAGTCGTGATTATGCGTGTCAACAATCTGCGATCAATCAATTTCTCACCCCCAATCTTATCCTGAATCGATTATGTTCATATACAGATATGGACCAGATATGGTCTGCAAACTAAAAGGTCCTCCACTACGATAGAAAACATAAAGTGTCAATGGTCTGGCTAGATAGAGGAGAGGTGCATTAAGCTACTTGCAAAGAGGCACGGCTTGCTAGAATCCTTGTATGGCCTCTATAACGTACATAACAACTTGTTTCGGTGTCTACTTTCTGCCCTCTAGTGGTCAGCTTTAAGAGAAAAATTAATTAAAATTGTATAAGGTGTTACCTCTAACCACAACCTGATTATACCTTTAATAACAAACAATCAGAAGACAGATCAGCGATTTCCATGAAAGAATGAAACTAACCTAAACTACAGAAGGTGTTGTTAACACACAGTACAGAATAGTAGAGAGCACTCCCCCGGCATGAAGAAGAAGCACAAAACACCAGCAAATGACAAGCATAGTAACTTCTCGCAAGTCAGTATCATTCAATAATGTTCTGTATGAAACATAAACCCAGATGAAAGAACTTCCAAAAATCAATCCAGTCTTTTTAAATGCAGGTGTGAGAAAACAAGTGCTTAGCATTTTTTGGTAAAAAAAAATGATTTTGAAACAACATCAAGAAAAAGTGCCCCACACAGTAGATGGACCCCATCAACAAGGTAACCTACTTGTTTTTGTCTTTTTACCTACACACCTGGGCCGGTATTTATCAAGCTTCACAAAGTGCCATTTTAGTCTTAAGTGCTGAGAATTCATGAAATTTACTCCTAATTTTAAATTTAAAAATAAAAGCAAGTTATCAAATTTCTCAAAGCTAAGACTCACTCTTACTCTCTCAGTTATTTATACAGCTCGAGAGGTCTCTCAAGAGGTTAGGAGTTGCCAGTAGGGCTTGTGATGGCACTGTGGAGACAGAGACATGCGGAGAGGAAGAATTCTGACAACTTGCAGTTAATAAGACGGGGTCGGACAGCACAAGCATAATCCTTGTCAGCGAGTTGGTGAGGGACGTCATCTCACCACTGACTTTACACAGTAATGCGTTTTCAGTTAAACTGAAGGTGGAGATGACGCCACAGGACAAACGCAGCAACGCTGATGATTGTGGCTGTCACAACCATCAATAAGCCAAATAGTCAAGGAAACAATTATAGCACTTAGGCTACAGCTCCACACACCTTCACGCGTTTCATCGACTTACTAACAACACACCAGTAATCCAACAGAAGCAAACACAGTTTATTCAAATAGCAATGGCAATACAGGAGTAGTAGGCGCATTTGATGGCGCTCATATAAAGATAAACTTTTTTTTAGCTTTCATTTATTAAAGTGTAGGCCTATATCATAATGTATTATCTTGAAAATTCTTTATTGTTAAATGTGTGTTGAATATAAACTCCTCTTAGGAATTTCACCATTCAATGTGAATTTATCTGAGAAAATCCCTAATAAGAAAATCTATTCAGTGATTGGTCCTTGGCCACATCGTCATCCAAAATCCGGTTTGCGGCACAGCAAAGTGTCGTGAATCAGCACTAAGACTGACACTTAGGATTTAGTCCTACACTTCACTCAAATTAGGACTATGATGCGTGATAACTGACTTTTAAGATCAGCTTTGAGCTCTTAAGTCAGTTCTTAGCAGTGTTCTTATGAGTAATTCTGAGAAGCTTGATAAATACGGGCCCTGATATCATATTGGGCATACACTCCTAAGTGGAATAAAAATAAAAAGCTTTGTTGACTTTCCGTACAACATATTAAATAGAAATAGAGAAAGAGGGCTGCCTAAAACAAGTTGGAAAAGCCTGTATTTTTATATTATTATTTATTTGTCACCGTTTTTAACATTATAAATTGGCAGCGGATTAAAGACATGCTGGAGGTCCCTCACTTTCATAACATCCTACAATAAAATGTATCATGACATCACTATTGATGAAAAAGTGCTTACCTCGTAACCTGATATGCCTGGATCTCCTTGTTGGCCCATTCTCCCCGGGGCGCCCTAGGGAAATATGTATATATTTAACCCACATCCACCAACTACAAGCAAGTTCATCAAACTATCTGTGGATGTCTTACCACTGGTCCAATGGTTCCTCTTGCTCCTTTCTGTCCAACAAACCCCATCTCTCCCTGCTCACCGATTGGCCCGGTCTCACCCAGATGACCTTGGTGACCTTTGCTCCCCTGGAGAGAGGCCATAAATGTGCAGGTATGCGATGAGTGTACAGTTGTTTGGGTAGTTTGACAATTCAAAGATTTAATACTGAAAGTCTACTTGAAGAGCACTTCCATTGTTGTGCTTGCTGACCTTACTGTTTGCCACTACCGCAGAGAACTATTCAACCCCTTGTACAAGAGAGCAAATTGACAGACATCCAAAAATGAAAGGTGTATTTTAGCTCCGAGCTAGTGAACTGACAAACCTTTTCTCCTGGTTTTCCTCTTTCACCAATTTTGCCAGGTTTACCCTCCTGACCCTGGTGAAAGAACATCAAACAGGTTTGTAAGTGGACAAAAAGAGCTGTCTTATCATGGGAATTGAATGAAATTTGGAGTCGGCTGCTGAGAGACTTACCCTTACACCCACCAGTCCAGGAGGCCCAGGGGGTCCTTCCTTTCCTTTCAGACCGATTTCACCCCTGTCTCCTGTAGCACCCTCTGGACCAGCATCCCCCTTTTCACCCTGAGAAGAGTAGTACAAGTCTAATAAAAAAGCAGATCAAACTATTGTTACAGTATACTGGACTATTTTGGAATAATCACAGGCAGCCGTACCCAGGATTTTGAACTGTCACAGTTTAAATACATATAAAATATAAACAGACTGGAAAGATTCATATCCAAGAAAATCTTTTGTGTTTCACAAATCAATAAATACAAAAC
The DNA here is from genome assembly GCF_021292245.1 of Micropterus dolomieu. NCBI lineage: Eukaryota > Metazoa > Chordata > Actinopteri > Centrarchiformes > Centrarchidae > Micropterus > Micropterus dolomieu. Next base: position 12,592,849 of record NC_060170.1, read on the forward strand.
ACTTAAATGAGATATTTCCTTCACTAAATCAAATATATCAATGGCAAGTCTGTCTGTGCTTTCAAGTTTCATATACCACTTATGATATTCCACATTATCAAGTGAATGGCAAAAAGGTACTGCAAAGCCTCGGGGGGCACAACGACAAAAGCCTTTTCACCCATATTAAGAGTCAAACTATCTGAGTGGGAGTATGATTCTGGGAGCATTGCAAGTTATAAATAAGATCTTAAATGGTATCCCCTATTGAAGCCAGGGCAGGGAGGATCTGAGCTCTACAGCTGGCTCTACATAAAAGTCTTGACACAGCATTCTGAAGTAGCTGCAGTTTCTACAGTGACAGCTTAGGCATGTAAACAGAGCACGACTCATTTGTTAGTGAAACACAGCAGGTTGTAATTTGGAAATATTTCTAAGATGGAAAAAAAAGAACATCACAGTTACTTGACAAGTTGTTCAAGGTGCATATGTTAAAAAGGGTAAGAAACAAAACTACGAAACGGTCTGTCCAGGTGGAAATATGTAAATAAATAAACCAGACAGAGAACTGAGCTCTCAATTGTTATTAATCCAACTTCAATTCAACTATAGGAAATGTGTAGGGTTTTTTTTCTCCACAATTTGACAGCTGGCACACTAGAAGGCCATTTCCAATAATCATATGAATCTTCCTCCCTGTTTTTTGGTCTCCCTGCTGAACCTAGCCAACCTCGCCTTACTGATACAATCTAACAGAGGTTTCTAAAGATGCAATTATGGCTCCTCTATGAAGCAATTACAGATATTCAGTACAACAGGCTTTTGCTGTTTGGTAAGACTCAATTTACTACTGCTACTTACTTTGCTACTGCTGGAAAGAGGCAGTCAAAATAATGTTAGAATCCTGTAATTATTTGCTAAATTTCTAGTTTAAATTTCACAAAGTAATATGACAATGAACCATGACAATGCATTGATTTTCATTCCTCTCACAGTTAACAGCATGAGCTGCAAATCCCTCATGAGCTGCCGTTTTCCATCCAGGAGCTGCACTGTGGCCAAGAACCACTCAAAGTAGTTTACTCTCCCGACTAACAGAAAACATCCTGTACAGCACAGACCCAAAGAGACTCTCAGGTTGACTCTTTTCTAATCCACAGTGTTCTCTGTGCTCACATTTTACCACCTTCTCTAAGCCAAAAGTTGCCTGTGGGTCTGTCAGCCATACTTGCAGCACTGTGACTCTGCTGAATAGGCAAGATTTTTGTGTTTTCCATCTTTTTTCCCCCCGTCACAATACTTGCCAGACTTTCTAGCACTTAAAATAGCCCTGCTATCTGTTTCCACTAAGCATCAACACAATGCAGCTCCAACTGTACAAAGGCCAATATCTCACAAACAATTCTCCACTTGCTCTAATTACAGTAAGCTGCTACAGTAAACAGGAAAGTTCACTGAGTTCACAGAGATAAATCTTGAGGACGAATTACTCCATGTTGAAGTTACTGACAACAATTTGACTACTGGCCAATTTCTTGAATCAACATATTTCCAGTTACTGTGGGCCTAAACAGTAAAAATACTTTAAAGTGATGAATAAATCAAGTTTGAAGTCACAGTATGTCTTCTATTTTTTTTTTTACTTGCCATGGCTCCATCAGGTCCACTTGTTCCAGCCTCCCCATCAATGCCTGGCTCACCCTGATAGACAAATCATACCAATATTATGTTTATGTTTTAGTGTAGAACAGTAATCATGATGCAAGAACAGATGTGTAGCAAGCCAAACATTGGCAAAACTGTATTTGAAAATATTTTGACAACACGTTTACCACTGTGTTGCCATTTTATGAGGGTTTGCCAAAAATAAATCCAGTGCACTTATTTAGATTTTACAGAAAGATAACATGGGATACTTACTCTCTGGCCAATCAAACCCTGCTCCCCAATGCTGCCAGGTACACCAATGTCCCCCTGTCAGGAGAAGAAACATGATGGTTAAGTCATTGGTGATGTGTTGTATCTCTTGATGTACAACCTTTGCTTCCACCATGGCTGTTTCACCAATGCTTTCTGCTCAGTAATGGCACTATATTATGCAACCCAAATCCTGAGCTTGCAAATGGACATTCTGAGTACGGAAAAGGTTTTCTTTTTTGCAAGCACATAAGCACATAAGCACATAACTTGTTTCATGAACCTTCATTAAATTCCACTTGGAAGTCTCTTGGTAGGTAACTATCTTGGTAGGTAGCTTGCAAACTTTAAAGCCAACCACCTCAGTTAAAAGTAGTTACTTATCACTCTCCCAGAGCTTTCCTACTTCTGTAGTAACAGATAATCCTTCACGCAATCTGACTAATAGCCAATTAAAAATGACTTACTCCAGTTTTCCGATTGGCTGAAATTGTGGCACGCTGTAACCCTCTGTCAGGCTAAGCGAGCATGCATGAAAACCTCAGAGAGCATAGAGCAGAGATGTTGAGAGAGCAAGCGATAGACAAAGAGTTCAAGTGGCCACAGACATTATTGTGCGCCTATGTGGACAACAATAACACACAAATGAATTTAGTGAGCACAAAATCTACTTTTGTTTTTTTCAAATAAAATTATTCTAAGGACTGAGTCCCAAATATAATTTCATATAATAATTTATAATAATTTCTCCCCCCTGCCCACCAACCATTTACTGCAGCAAAGGCTGTTGTAATGTCATCATCCAACACAAGTACACATCCACCTGTCCAATATCTCAGTGATAAATCATATCATCATCTTCACCTTCTCTCCAGGTTCACCAGGCAGTCCTCTCTCTCCAGCCTTCCCCGGCGGCCCCTGTCAAAAACAGTGACAACCCTTAGTATTCAGTGTTAATGTAAAAGTCACTGGGCGTTCTTACACCAGCTGTGTGATCAAACTCACCCTCGGCCCCATCTCCCCCAGCGGACCAATCGTTCCTGGTGGCCCTGCTGGTCCCTGCCAGAAAGCAGAGGCATCAATAAAAAAGTTAAGAGTACTTTCTAATCTTGAAAAAACACCTCTGAAAGAGACAGAAAAAGGAGGGAAAATGTGAAAAGAAATATGAACCGGGCAGGAAGTGTGGCTTTGTGGAGATAAGTTAATCTGCAGGGCTAAAAGCCTTCACAACACTGAGCCAAATCTTCTGCAAGTGATGGAAACAGGCCTGCTCTTTCAGAGACACCTTCAGACGACAATAAAGCTGCCTCTTCAGGAAGGAGATGGTGTAAATCAAATTGTCTCAGACTCACTTCTTCTCTGCTTGTGTCTGTGAGACTTGGGCAGAATGAGAGAAAGAGGATTAGGTTGTTCAGGGCTTTTTGACTAAGACACGGGTTTCTAGGAAGTGCTGAATAAAAGGTGTCAAAGTAGAAATTCAGAGTTTATATGCAAGGGCAAGAGGAAGGGCACATAGTGGGTGCTGGAGAGCCACAGGTCTTTGCAGAGAATGAGACACTATTGTTCCTGCCTATATTCTCTTTAAGAGATTCAGCGACTTCCCCATTTTGACTTAATTAAACCAGATGGCGTAAACACAAAGAAAAAAAACATTACCTTATTTAACTTTTTTTGACAGTGAACATTTGTGTAGGCAAATAATAAACTCACTGGCTCTCCTGCAATTCCTTTGGCTCCTGGAGGTCCAGAGGGTCCTTGAATACCCTGAAAATAACACAAATGTTTATAACACACACACACACAACTGGTGGTGTTGAAATGCATACATCCACTAGAGTAACAGTGTGACACACTTTTCTACCACTGTTCCCCAAAGTAAGTCCACCCCAAAAATCAAGACTGATCCAAAAGAGACCTCTGTTAGCCCCAATCACTTACTGGAAATCCCTTAGGCCCAGCTTCACCTGGCTCGCCAAGCTTCCCCTGCAGCAAAATGACATAAATGGAAAAATAAGTTCTACTCTAAGAGGTGAACAGTTCGTTTTTAATTTTAATTTGTTGTTAACACCATGTAAGACTTATGGACTCAAGTATTATATTTAACTATAGTTTTAAATGATTAAATCCTTAATTTGAGTGTTTCCATTTTGTGCAACTTTAGCCAATGAGATTTGAAGAAGAAGAAGAAGAAGAAGGAGAAGAAGAAGAAGAAGACGACATGCACAGTTTACTATACTTTTGATACTTTCAGTAAATTTTGCTCATAATGATACCTGTATCATTTACTTTTATGTCAGTAAGATTTTAAATGCAAGACATTGGTAGACAAGTAAATAATTTAAAACACTTCTTCCATTACTGTTACAAGGGGAAAGTAAAGAAGCCCAATGTTCCTTACCATCTCCCCAGGGAGGCCCAATTTTCCTGGTGGACCATCAGGGCCCTGCAAAGAAAACATCCAACTCAGTTAACTGAGCTTTCTGAAATCCCCCGGAGTCAAAATGTTCCTGACTTCCAAGCACTACCAGCACCATCAATATTTTAGGACTCTTTGATTTAAGGTTCTGTTGTTAGATTTGTAGTTAACAAAGAATGTCCTCTAAAGATTCTTTAGATCTTATAAATAGTAAATAATTACAGTCTGCTGAAGAAAGCTGCTTGTAAAAATTCTCATGATTTGTTTCCCCTCCATTACATGGACCATTTTGTTTATCCTTGCTTTCTGTGGGACATATTTGATATATGCAATTAGGAAGTTGAAGGGCAGACAATGCTTTTAGGCAGTTTGGCATGTAAAGCAACATTATTAATAAAGAGCCACGGACATTAACAAAATCTGAGACTAAAAATGTTTCATTAACCATTGTCAACTTTGACCTTTTGACCATGTGCTCACCTTTATTCCAGTGGACCCTTTCTCCCCCATTGGGCCATCAGGACCCCTCAGACCCTATGCAAGGAAACAAAAGTTGTCACTGATGAATTGCTTTGGAAAATTTGGCCTTTAAAAGACCTGAGGCACACTGACATATTAAGTCAATGAATTAGGGCACTTAATCTCCCTTTTTGTCATCCCTATTTCATGGAGCCCGGGAGGCAGTTCTCTTGGCTTTATTGTGTACTATTGAGACATCATCAGAGATTGTGGCATTTTAGCAAATACTTGGCATCTGCTGCGAATTAGCTCCAAAGCATGCCCAATCCACACAGTGTAGACTTTGTCCCCATATTTCCACAATCACACACGCTGCCTGCACACTGAAGTTATTGCAAAGAAGCCTTAGGAAAAGGTCACAAATCCTGTAGCTGATTTATCCTTGCCATTAAAATTGAACCAAACTATTCACCATCAGAAAAATAAAGGACTGACTGTGTGTTTTGTTGTTTGTACATGTAAGCATCTTATAGAAAAGTGATCTAAACAATGCTAGTGCAGAACGCAGCTCCTATGGCTTTAAGGCCTTAACATTTTCATTGCTGTTTGTTAATAACAGACACATCTGTTCAAGACTGTTGTTGGGAGACGGAGGCGTAATGTTGTTCAGTTATGACGGAAACTATTTACAATTTCTAATTGTGGTTGTGTACAGTTGATGCCAGTTATATCAGAATTGTTAAAATGTCTGTTTAAACCGGAAGAAAAATATTCATTGAAGTAATAAGCTCTCCGATCATCCAAAAGACCTTTGTGTTTCCTTTTCACAAGCTGCCTGTTTTTGAAAACCTTTTGTTGTAGGGACATTAAAATTAAATTGAGAATGATAAACCACTGAAAAAGTAATTCCAGTTCATGAAATGGCCAATATTCATGCTACAAGTGGAGTGATCTGTTTTATTTCAAGTTACTGTCACTTAGAAATCTTGAAAAAGCACATAATTATAGCTGAAACTGCATGGAACTGCAACTCTGAAATGATCTCAGTCCACTGGCTTTTTTCATTTTTGACTGTATGATATGTTTTGGTAAAATAGTGTTATAATTAGTTTTATCTATGGGAAGAATTACAGTTTGGGTTCGGATGCAGCACAGGGCCCTTACCAAGGTCACCAATGACCTGCTAGCAGCTTCTGACTCTGGTTACCTCAACATGCTCATTTTGTTAGATCTCACTGCTGCATTTTGAATCGGTCTGTTAAAATGTTCTGCTCACTACTTGGTGTCACCGGCCATCCGACTATCGTGGTTCAAGTCCTACCTCGCAGCTAGACAGCAGCTTTAGGTTTCCCACATCCCGCCTCTTTTGTGGTGTCCGCCTGGTCTTAGTTCATTACAGTTCACTATTTATATTCCTGCACTTATACATATAATTCATCAACAATAGCCTCAACTTTCACTCCATGGCCTAGACCCTCCCTACTTATCTGATCTTCTCTGTATCTACACACCTACTCGCTCACTACGTTCCTCTGACGCCCATCTACTCTCCACTCCCCCCTCCAGGCTCCAAACTATGGGTGACAGGGCCTTTAGTTTAATCTCCGGCTAGCCAGAGATAGGGTAGGGATAGGGTTTGCAGCAGTGCACATCTGTTTGTTCTTTTAAATTAAATCTGAAAACTTACATATTTAGAGTAACCTTTCCTGTTTCGTAATATCAATATCAATGTGTTCACATTAAGTATGCTCAGTGTATTTCAGGCTTGTTTTTCTGTCCTTTTTTATCTTCATTTTTTTATTCTAGATTACCTGGTTTAGTATATGCCCTTGGGTGACTTGAAAGGCACTAGTAAAAAAAATCATTATAGTGCAGACATATACCATCCATCCCTCCCTCCATTACCAAACCAGAGCTGGTATTTGTTGGAACAGTGGAAAGTCTTAGCAGGCAGAGTTTTATTTTGTTTCTGTTGCGTTTGAATGAAATGTGTTTTATAATGAGTTAACAAGGCAATTAGTTCAATGAAAGAGAGAAACTTGAACTAAGAAGTTGTATGTTGTATTTTTCAGTGTGATAAGGAAAATATGTGAAAGAATATTTATTTTCTTGACATTTTGTGAGTTTTTTTATTTATTTATTAGACTAAAACAAGTTAAGAGACGTAGCAAACTCATCACTCACACATCTACCTTGCCTGAGCTATACTATTGGACTATCATCTCTTGGGGTACAAAGTGGTGTTAGATATAGGACGAGCTGGGGCTAGCTGGTTAGCAAGCTACAGTATCAGTAAGTAGATACAGTATCTCTGCAACACATTACATAGATGACTTTGACATGACGTCAGAACTGTTCATATGAACTGTTCACTGTTCATATTCTGTTGATCATGTTAGTTCATTTAAAGGTCGTCATATGAATGTTAAAATGTTAAAAATTTGGTCATCTCTCACATATTGCACCTTTAAATTCAGTTAGTTTGGACCAGGCGTATAGGAGAATGCACTGGCTCCCTGTAAAATCCAGAAATCCATCTTACCTACAAAGCCCTGGTGTCTGACCACCTATGATGGTGGCCAGATACCATCATCTTATCTTCATCAGATCTCCAGCTCATAGAGCACAAGAGTAGGCAAAAACTTTCCTCTTTAATAAAGTTTATAGCTAGGGCTGGCTCAGATGAACGCTGAACCATCCCCTAGTTATTCTGCTATAGTCCCAGGCTGCTGGGAGACTTCCCATGATGAGTTATCTCCTCCTCGCATTTTTTCCCATCAATGCATGTTACTAACTCTTACTTACAAACCCTGTTTTTATGCCTTTAAGGAATGCACACAGACCACCTTTTTAATGTGTGTCCAGCAGAATAAAGCTATCATCTTCTTTTTTGGATGTAATATCATAATTTTTCATAATACAAAACATTTAGCACAGGAAAAGGTTGTTACTGTCTTTCTCCATTCTTGTTGGCTGGGAATTACTTCAGACAGTGGTAATAAGCAGACTGGTATTTGATCACACTGATCTTAATTTCCAAAGCCGTGATGTAATTTTTTAGCTATTGTAGTTATTAAATATTACATTTGTTACTGCTTGTGATATCAGGGGAGCCGTGTAAAACCAATCCACAGAATGAAATGCCTCAATTATACCACTTACTCATGTTAGATCAATTATTCATTCTGTCCAATGATTCTGCTGTGCCACCATGGGCTATTTTCCCAAAGTAGAAAAGTCAATTATGGAAAAGCCAGCGAATACTGGAATTATCCTGAGTTCATGGCAGATACAGCAATGCACACACATTTCCATTTACAGAAACTCCCAGTTGTTTTTCCAGTATGTAGATGGTGAGACTTTATTAGAATAATTAATATTAGAATCCACGTGCTTTACTAATATATATTCAAATTCAATTTGTTGAAACAATACTTTGTTTCGTAAATGTTGTTTTTTATTTGGAGGTTGTCAAGCAATCCTAGGCCTGGTGTTTTGATAAGTGAAGTGTGAGTTTCTCTACTTTGTGCTGTTCAGTGAAAGTGAAGGTGACCATCACTGCTCAATTACCGTAACTTACTTACATGATTTCCTGTACAGCAAAAGAAAAAGTTTTCTTTGGTAAGACCAGGGCTGCACGATTAATCGTTTTCAAATCTAAATTGCGATTTGAAAGAACGCGATTAGCTAATCGTGAAAGATGGTGATTGTAATGTAGGTTAATTATACAGAGCATCTGACCCGTCGTGCAGTTACACACCGATTCCGTTGTCATCTTTATGTCACAGACTTGCTAACCAATCACAAGCGCCATTTACGGTCCTACACACCAATCAGAGCGGGTACAGGGCGTGTACATTTAACAACAACAAACAAAACTAGAAGAAAACGTGTTAATGGCGCAAGCCAAACAGACACAGACAGCATCTGTGCTGCGGTTTTGTCCGGCGTCAACTCACACTGTAGTGTTTCAGCAGCAGAGCGTTTAGCCTACAAGTTGTTAACGTGTTGTTAATTTGTCATTTTGTGTTTCGTTCCACTCTCTGCAGGCTAACATTACATATCCACATGAAGCATATCAGAATAAAAGCGTTTTTTTGCTGACTTGTTCAGATTTTACTTATTTGTTCTCTATGCTGTTCTGTGTCTGACTTCCTGCCTGGTTCATCTGCTCTGTGCTGCTTGAAAATAGACTGGCAGCTAATATTGAACTTTAGCAGAACTTCAATTTAAAAAAAACGCAAATTGAATTGTAATCAAATATCTGGCAGAAAAATCGCAATTAGATTTTTCAATACCTACCAGAAAATATAAAACAAGACTTGCTATGCTAAATTCCTTATTTACAAGTCGCAGCAGACATGTAAATACTAGCGTCTCACATTTGCCAAAAAAATACCAGCAAAAGACCGTGAAGCAGGGGGTAAACTGTTTAGCAAAATGAGCAGTATTGTGGTCGAACATAAGGAAAACGCCTATGGACAAACACTTTGCCACCGCAAAACGTGTGGAGAGTTGCAGAAATGCATGGAGGTCAGACAAGACAAATCACTGTGACACAGGCTGTTGCATCCTGCTCACTTGCAAGCACTGAAAGAATCAAGGTAAGCTGGTTTGAATAAGCATGGTAAGGGCCAAATTCTGGAGGGACTGTTATCATTAAAAATATCACATTGCTTTGCAGTTTTCAATTATTCCCACAATTTCATTGCAAAAGAACACCATAAAACATTGCAACTTTCATCACATTTTTTTTTTAAACTGCTGCAAAACCAGGCATTTTAGGCCGCAACAATCACAAAAATGCCCGTGAAATCCTGGAGGGACTGCATATTATTTGGTAACAGAAGATAGTTAAGTCGCACATAATCTGTGTTAAAAACACAGATTTCAGTGACTTACCCTCCTGCCTTTAGGCCCTCTGATGCCGATGGATCCCCGTGAACCAGGAGACCCCTGAATGTGTGTGAAAAAATATTCTTTGAGTTTGACTGTAACAAACTATAGAAACAAAGATACAAGGGAAAGTCTCACTCTTCTCTCTTTAAGTTGGATGGAGGTTCACAGAAAGCACAGATAGAATAGCCGCAGACTACAATATCCTTTTTTCAAACTAATCTATTGTAACAGTACTCAGCAGTTCAGTTTTTTAATACAATGTGCAATTATGGATATACGAATCAATTATGGATTTTTGTTAAAGAGAAAGGTAACACTAGCTAAAAATCTTGTTTTTGCTGAATTCCAGTGGTTTAACTTCTCACTTTACTGCAGTGACGTAGTTATGTAGCCTACTTGACATCACTATTGGGTGCAACACAGCAAATTTCTGACCACACCCAACCACACCTGCAGGGTGTGCTCAGAAGTGCAACAAACTTGAGACTTCTAACCAGAGAGGGCAGTGAAACACTGCCTTTCAGGGTCCAGTCATGTAGACGACACAACAGGCTAGTCTCTGGTTTACATTCAGTGCACATAAAGCTATTATAATGATAAGAGTCAACTCACTGGGATCCCTTGCAGTCCAGGTGGCCCTGTCTCTCCAGGTATTCCAGTGTGACCCTGATGGATATAACATTACTCAAATGATATCTATATGATTGGTCAAAGAAATCATAAAATAGCTCTCAGATTTCTGACAAAACAGGTAGCCATAAATTATCTGCCTATTAGATGATTATTGTTTAATTTCTTGAATCAGTCTGTCCAACATGTCACACCCCCATCATTACATATGTAGAATTGAATGCCCCCTGGTACGAGACATGGGGTCCAGACTTACTCCTTACCATCGGCCCCGTTTCACCTGGCGGCCCAGGGACACCTGTTTTTCCTCGATCCCCCTGAGGAACCACAAGCCACGATTAGAGAAAAATCACAAGCAGAGGTGCCTGTAATGATTTTTATGATCTGCCTAACCCTTTTGTAGATTAATCGATTAAGCATTCATTCTTCAAAATATAAAAAAATAACTTTATAATAATATCATAACTGCCAATCGCAATTTCACAGAGCCCAAAGGAAATCTTCTAATTGCTGGTTTTGTCTAACCAACAGTCTAAAACTCGAAGACTTTTTATTTACCATGACATTATACCAAGAATAGCAGCAAATCTGCCCATTTGAGAAGCTGGTACCAGTAACTGTTTGACATTTTTGCTTCATAAATGATTTAAACATTTAATCGATTATCAGATTTTTCATACTTGATATAATGTTTCAGCTATAAACACATGCTTCATCACCAAAAAGCAGTTTAACAGATTCAAAATGGACGTTGTTGTCATACTAACAAAGAGTGACAAATTGAGACCGCGCTAACCTTTTCTCCAGCGATTCCGGTCTCTCCAACAGGCCCGATAAACCCAGGCAGTCCCTGAAGGAGAGAAGACATACTGTCTTAACTATCTCTTAGTTCTATAGAAGCTCGATTTCTCAGAAGAGGCTGCACAGCTTTGGGACGCCAACAAAGCAGACACACACAGTGAGCATCAGATAGAAATCAGCAGAAAGAGGGAGAAAAGCCTTTACCCTCTCGCCAAGCTTTCCGACCTCGCCAGTTAACCCAGTCTCGCCCTACAGCAAAGTGGACAATTAGCATATCACAAACGTATTCATGCCTTTCGTTTTTAGTTCAAATCAGTTGAAATGTGCTTAGAGGTCCGTTCCCCTGTGGTAACAGAGAATTAACATCTAATTTACACATATTCAGATGATACATTATCATAAAAGAAAGCCGCGGAGAGAATGTTCAGTTAAAGGTGACAGTGTTTCGGCGAGGATGTCTGACTATTAGGTCTGACCTTGAGTCCATCTGGGCCCGTCAGTCCAGGGAACCCCTGCCTCCCAGGCCTGCCCTGAACAGAAAGCAAAAATGACACAGAGAACAGTACCGCAGTTCCGCACAACGATAAACTCTATATCTCCTGTATAAGGTGCAGTCTGAGCCGGTTGTCCCTCGAGAGGCCGTGGCACAAAACAAAACAACAATTGATGCCAAAACAAAAACATCCCTTTAAGAAAGTTAATGATCCGTAAAACAAAGCACTGTTTGCAGCTTCAAAGGCTTCTTATTACTCACACAAGTCACTGGGTCATTTGTGTTTGTTTTCAGTAATCACTTGTGGGTTACACTTTTGGGAGATGGCAGACTGGAATCAACCGCCTCAAAAATAGAGAGTGTCATTGGCAAAGTCTTCTCTATTGTTGAGCCTGGGATCACTCCAAACAAACACTTTTTTTGGCCGGAGATGGTCATTGTGGACTTTATTTATACTGCAGAACAGTTCAAAGCCATCCTATTTGTCTCTTATAAATCTATGTATGGAGGAGATATTTGAAAAACAACCACCACAGAGAGAATTATGAGTTATTTTATAGTGTCCCCTGATTCTGTACACATATACACATTTGATCTGCCAAATAGATACCAATATTATTGCCGTGATATAGGTTAAGATCCTACTTTTCCTTTCTTTCTTTTCCTGTGCATTTATATTTAAATGACTCAATCATCCGATACAGCTATAGATTTTGGTTTGGCATTTAAAGGCGACTGCTTTTGTTTGCGATTGTCTTTATGATAGAAAAAAGCATAGCAATTTGCTGACCAATCTGGTAATACGAGTATGCAGTGACAATAGGAAGTCTTTCAAAACAGCTTAAGGACAATAGACAGATCAGTCAGCCAAAGGACTTACTGGTCATAGTTATTCCTCCAAAGCTAAATTTAGGAAGACACATGGTGCACTTGTGCATAGTGAGTATTGCGGTGTTGTGTGTGTGGATCCTAAAAGATGACTGTGTTGTGTTGTCTTTTCTAACTGGTCTTGAGTTGCTTATCCAATCAGCACTCACCTCGAGTCCAGCAGGTCCAGATGGCCCAACTGGTCCCTCATCACCCTGACAAAAAAAAATTTGTCACAAAAGGTCAGGGGGAAACAAATTGCTTTTATTGTTTATTCATTTACCCCACCTGAAGTCCAGGTGTCCCTCTGAGACCTGGCAATCCTCTTGTCCCTTGCTTTCCCTGCGGATGCAACACAGAGTTCATTTTTACTCACTAAGCATTAATATCTAAAGAGTTAATGCCACTTTACTAACCTTGGGTCCTTCAGGGCCATTTTGTCCTGGTGGGCCAATGTCACCTGGAAAACCCTGTGAAAATGAATGAACCATAGCTTCATCGCCACACAGTGGCATATTTTATGCACACCGCACCGTATTAACATATACAATGATAGAATAACATAATGCCGCTAAGCAAAATATAAAACTTAATATAATATAAATGTAATCTGTCCTACCTCTGGTCCAGGAGGGCCACGTATACCATCAGGGCCCTTTTCACCAGGTTTGCCCTAAGAAATGTCACAAATGATCTTACTGTTATCACACAGATCAAAAACCTCAAAATTACTTGAAACAAAATGACAATAACACATAAGGGTTACCAAAACGCAAGTTACAAGTAAATGTCACTTTCTTAAAGACACTGTATACACAATACAAAATAAACTACTGTGGTTGAGGTAAGATTCTCATAAGAGGACAGAGCAGGGCCTTTCAGAACGTCTGCTACAGCAAATATGAGAGGGTTTTTTTCATGCTACAATCTCAAATCAGATCAGAGAGCACTGAAAATAGGACACTTAAGACTGCACAAGTGCCAACTTTGGAGGATTAGTCTTAAAGCTAAGGCCGCACATGCACTGGGAATTCGCCGGTGCCCTGCTCTTTGAGCGGCTGTTTATGCCACAACTTGATTAGCAAACATTTCTTAGACCAAAGTTCTCCTACATGCATGAGTGCCTGAAGATATCCACCCATTTTTCTTCAAGAGCACCAACATTTTCTCCTGAGTGCATCCTAAGATTTGCTGTACACTTTGAGCACGCCACTAAGCTTTCTGAATTAAATTCTAATCTGAAGCAGTTGAGGGGGGAAAAAAGCAGCAGCCTTTACAACAATTTGTTTTGCTACTCTGTGCTCCATTAGATAGACAGTGCTTTATTTATAATTTATGGATCACTCAGGAAAATCAGCACAGTGCTTCACATACTGAGAACAAGCAACCAAAGCAGTTGAACACAAATCGCCTATTAAAAGAAATAATACAAAAAACTATGCTACCGTTAATCACAGAACTGTGCAATCTTACCAAAGAAATCTCAACTCTGCACTGGTGCTGTGAACTGCATCACTCAGCTCCTGTTAGGTATTAAGTTAGGTACCTACATACATAGTCAGTTATGTTGTAGTAATGGGTAGGATGTATCTGTATGTCTGTATGGTATTCCCATGCTAGAAATTCATACATACATGTGTCATCAACAATGGATATTTTGCCTATCAACTCACTTTTGACTAGTTTTTCTGTGCTTGTATTAAGTGTGTGAATGGGGAATAGAAATACCTGTGGTCCAGGATTTCCACGAGGACCTGGCAACCCAGATGAGCCACAGATACCCTGCAACATAAAAGCCAGCACAGTGTAAACAAGTCAACAAATACAAACAAGTAGACCAAACATACAAAAGAACAATTTCCCCATACATGAACATGCAAAGGTTAGATTTAGATTTAGGTTAGGCAACTGTTTCTATGATAGGAATAAAAGAAATGGTAAATGGACTGCACATCTATAGCACTTTTAGAGAGCAGAGCTGGGCACAATCTGGAGTTCAGTGTCACTTTGACATGCAGATATGAGAAGCCAGCCATCGAACAACTAAACTTGTTTATGGATGAACTGCTGGATACACAATCATACACCTACCTTGTCCCCTTGGAATCCAGACTCCCCTGGCTCTCCTGGTAAGCCAACATCCCCCTGAGAAAACCCGTAGAAACATAAAAAAATAATCTGCGCACCACAGCCATGTATTATAGCTTTGTATTCTCTTTTAGGTCTATAGAGATACAATTTTGACAGTTGTCACCTCAAGCATTCTTGTATACAGAAGGTTAGTCTGAGAAAGACATATGCAGATCACCTTATCACCTTTCAGTCCCGGTTCCCCTGGGTTTCCAGGTACTCCCTTGGAAGTAAAATAAATATCAATTAAAAAACATGATTAATGAGCAGCTATGATGTTTCCTTATTGACTAGAGTTTACATACTAAAACTGTGGAATAACTGAATCCCAACACCAACCATGTGTCTGGTCAAAGTGAGCTGAACCATAAGGCATTCTGGTTAAGACCAATCATCTCTAAATTGCCATAATGCACCCTATTGATATTTATTCCATTTTAAAACCATAAGGCCACATAACTAGAAAACCTTTACCAAGGTAAAAACATTTACCTTGAGTCCTGGTGGTCCTGGTAAACCCATAATGCCAACAGGGCCCATGTCTCCCTGCAAACAACAACAACAACACACAAAACAAATACTAAGAACGCTCAAGTCAAAATTCAACATTTACCCCAGTTTGTCTGTGGCTATATTTTTATGCTGCTACTATTACCCATAACTGGGGCAGGGTATTATCTGAGCACGAGTCTAAGTACCCAAGTCAGTTTTATTATTATTTTTTGTCGTTTAACAAAAAAAGCCTAACTTCTCTAATGTTAAATGTAGACCTTAACCCAACAAAATACTTAAAAACTGACAACCATTTGATTCAAATCAAAAAGCTTTTTGATCCAGCTTTCGGCACTTGACAGTTTTTGATACTCAGTGCTTTTGGTCAGTACCAAAAAAAGTATTTTAAATCCGGGACCGGTGCTCATAATACACAACAAAACTTCTGAGCTGAATGTCTCAACAGAAAGGTGCGAAAGAGATGTGTAGGAAGTAGTAGTAGGTGAGGAATCAGACTTTTTTTATATGGCACTTTTCAAAACAGTAATTACAAGTTGCTTCCCAGAAGAAACAACAGAAAACAAGGAACTAAAGTGTAGAAACCACAAAATATAAAGTTTTAAAATCAGTGAAAAGGATATAACAACGCTCACAATAAGACCAGGGACTCCACATGGGCCAGGATCTCCTAGTTCACCCTAAGAGGAAGTGAGAGCACAAAGAAGGAGATAAAGAAAAGATGCAACACAAGCACCGTTAGATAAAGTTGTAGAGCTTTAGGGGGAGGATACACATGAAAGACATACAGTATGTTTCGATATTTTGTTTGTTTACTAGTGTTTTCCTTTGCTGATCGCCTGAGCAATGTGTTTCTCCACTCATTTGAGCACAGTGAGTGAGCATTTGGCACTTGAAACAGAGAGAGGCTTGTTGTCTAAATGATCTACCCCGCAGCCACATGCCATGCCCACATCCTCTCCAAGCTACACATCCAATGGAGAGATGGATGACACGCAGCCCAGTGTGGCCTTCCTGTCGCCTCCTCTATTCCTCTACGAATGAAAGGAGATAAATTCAGCCAAATGGAACATCCCCTCTTCCCTCTGGAGGCAGAGGAAATGAGGCCTGGAGGAGGCTTTCAGAGGTCAGCCAATCACAATCGAACACTGACCCTGTCAATCACGAGCACTGAGGGTTAGTCTAAAGAAAGCGGAGAGGCAAGTGAACTTGCTCATGCTGCCCTCATATCAGTTTGGATTATGATGGGTGAGTGAGTTACTGAATGACTGCACAGATTTGCCTAATAAAAATAAAGTTCTTGCTGTAAAAAAAAAAGTGCAAGTATGCTCCGACTCTGTAACTCTGAAATAGTGCATTAGTCTAACTGGACTGAGACTAAAGATAATTGTATTTTTTATTTATTTGTAAAGCACATTGCACTGCATTTTATTTGATGAAATCTCAGTCAGATGTAATGTCGCGAACTTCAGTGCCATCTAAGATGAATTGCACTTTGCTGAAAGTGAGTAAATGGTGCATCTAGCTACATGATTTCACTTACTGGGTTCCCATCAGGACCAGGAGGTCCCCTCTCTCCAAAGTCACCAGGAAACCCCTGAGCACACAAAGAAACAGAACAGTAATGTACCCAGAGGTGGAATTAAGTGTCTTTATCATGTTCTCACTGTCAAAATGCCCATTTTGATCTTGAATTTATTGATACATCACATGGTGTGTCAGTGAAGCTGTCACACCAAAACACAGGGAATCAACAAAGTCAATTATATTTATGCATCTCATCACAAATTTGCCTCAAGGGGATTTGCAATCTGTGCAGCATGCGACACCCTCTATCCTTAGACGCCCAAAGTGTTTCCCAAAACAGAGGTTCGCAGAGTAAAGCCAAGCAAATCCCATCAAATGCGCTTCCAGCACGTCATTCCTGGGAGACCAGCAGGAAATTCCACAGTGTTTCCGAGCGACCGAGTGTCTGTGAGAGCACATGCTGGCAGGGAGCGATCAGCGAACCCCCAGGACTCGCCTAAATGGCTGAATAAAGCTGCTTGGCCTAGGAAATGCTGACTGTGTCCTTTTTTTGCTTGGTCCTCGTAATTCCATTATAGAGGCAGAACAGCAGGCGTGATGCAGCCGCGAGGCCACACACTCAACGTGTGCTTGTCAGTGTGCCAACGTCAACATGCAACTCCCCGCACATCACGGCTCAGCACTCGCACACAGAGGGCGAGCGCTGCGGTTAGAAAAATGACAAATGGCAGTACAGAGAAGAGATCTCTCATATACTGATGGAAGGGAAATGATCAAATCAAAGTATGGAGACCTCAAGAAATGGCGGAGATAGGATTGTTGTGTGGCAGACGGCTGATTTAGACCATTAGGCAAATGTGGTAATAAGCGGTAATTGGTGCAACATGAAGCCTACAGGAAATGTGGAAAAACTTGCCTTTTTCCAAAAATGTCAATAACCGACTTTGTTTGATCAGAAACACATGCTAGTCTTTGATCTCATATTAAACAAAGACTAATGAAACAACTTTCAGCGTGGTTGGCGAGACCCTTTTCATTATGTGATCGGCCCAATGGAAGTCCTACCATTCTGCTATGTGCAAAATATAATATTAACTAGATAAATCAATATCGAAGACTTCTTTCCATCTGTAAGGAAAACATGAGCAGAGCTGTTAAACACCATCAAATGCACAAGCCTCAGAATTTGCTATTTTTTGTGGCTCAAGTTGTTTTGGGACATATCTCCGTTGGATCAAACATGCCAACTCCTTTTCTTGTCTGTCTTTCCAGATTTTGTCAAACTGCATTACTGCTGACGCAGGAAAAAAACAAAAACAAAACACGAATAGTGACTGACCTCACTTTTTACCACAGAGGAAAAGAAATTGCTTACTCATGACTTGGCTATTATAAGCATATTTTCTAGCCTCAGTCTCTGTCACTAACCGTTATTGCAAAATAATATTAAAAAAAAACAAGTACAACCAGACTAGGCCTGGGAAAATTTAAACAAGTGGTTATGTGCAGATTTAGTATTTTCCATGTAAGCCTGGAAGAATGGGAAATTTACTTTCAGGCGCCAATGACGATAGACTTCCCTGATCTGTGGGTAGAGTCTCCAGCAAGACAAAGCCAGAACTGACTCATTACATAACATAACTGTCCAATGCATTCATTACACTATTTAGGGTGTACGTTTCTCCCCTTATAACAATCCATACAGTAATCCCCAGCATCCCTGTGCCAGTGTGGAAATTGCAGATTTACGACTTAAGGTTAGGAGGGGCTCTGTCAGATTAATGGTCATTTAATACACTTTAAGGTGGCTCTGCACTACAGTAAGAGTCCATTGATCAAGACAAACCACCCTCACTTTCATGAGACTGCATTAAAAATGTTCTCTGAGAAGTATGTTGAGAGAAAACTTTACCGGCCTACCCATCTTGCCCTTCTTCCCATGAACGCCAGGAATTCCCTGGAAACAGGAAAGAAAACAGAGCTGAGAGACAGAAAGAGAAAAATGCTTAAAGAGAGTGCATCACGTAAAACCATAGAAATGATTACATGATAAGACTACGAGTCTTTGGCCACACTTGCAGCCCTTTAAGGCTATGATGCTCTTTACTAAACAGCAGGGCTGAACAACTAATTTTTCTCATTTCATTGAAAAACATATTTTTAAATGATTATGGTTTTTGCAACGATTTGTACCAAACAAAGATGTTTTCTTAGCGTCTGTAGAATATGATATGTAGGCCAGGCCATGCAACATGACAATATTTATTTTAAAATGGTATTCTGACACACAATTCACCTTTAACAAATATTGCACCTCCTGCGATTTGAAAATTGCAGTAGGCTTTATTGCAATTTCACTATAAGATTTCGAGTAATTGTTCAGCCCTACCCAACATAAAACAGAAATGGTGGATAGAGTGGAAATGGAGAAACAACATGAAGAAACAAATATCTATCTTCTGTAGTCCAGCCATTTTAGGATATGTCAGACAGAGCTTTTCAGGTTCAAATTATACATTGAGGCTCCACTTTCCTCCCCTGAACTATACTTTGTAAGCCTTTGCTGTACTTAAGATAAGCCGTGCTTTGCGCTGCATGCTACATTAGCATGCTGATTTGCTCAAAATTACACTCAATATTAAATCTTAGCATGTTAGCTTCATGAAAGAACTCAAGTCATTAGTTTTAGGACTGTCCTGACAACCTGTCTTTATTGGCGCTAGGTGAAAAGTAGAAAAAGCTATTGGGATTCCTTCTCTCAGGACCTTGCTGTAAATATTTGTACCAATAGACATCCATCCCAATGTTCATGACATGTTTTACTCAAAGTGTTGGATCAACTGAATGCAACGAAGGACGGCACCGTGTGCTAGTGTGGCTAAAAACAAACAACAGATTTCATTTCATTTCATACTTGGTATGAAATTCCCTTTGGTGCCACTGGAATTTGAGTCCTGACTGGGTTTAAGTATATTTAAATCCACCTCCTACATTTTAACCTTATCCTGGACCGTAGAGAGGTTGGGGTGTAGGTTGTCGTTGCCTCCTGGCATGATGCAATACAGCATAAGGGCTACTTTGGGCTTATAATAGTGATCTGGTAAAATGTGCCTGCAAGTAAATCTATTTCATCGTCATATAATGGAACCCAGTAAGCATTTGCTCACAGTCACTAATACTCACTCTCTCGCCATCAGGACCAGGAAGGCCAAAAAGCCCAGGGATGCCAATATGGCCCTAGAGATATAAATAAAAGATGGGAGTGGAGGAACAGATAAAGCAAAGATAGATGGAAAAGCAAAAGAGGGTGGACAAGAGTGCACAGTGAGACTGAGCAGAGATGATGGACATTGTGAAGAACTGTTAGTTGACAAAGACTTCAGCTGTGATGTCTTTATCTGTTACTGCACTGCAGGCTTTTCACTACAGTGGAGTGGTCTTGAAGAGTCAAGCCTTGAGGCAAGTGTATATGCCCATGGACTGCATGGTGCTGGCTTCCACGATGTAGTCCAAGGGCACATACCCTCACATCAGGGATCTCTGAAGATCTATCTGCCAAACCTGCTCAGTGGAAGAGGACAAAAATATGGCAAAAAGGACAGAAACAAAAATTGTGATGACATTTAATGAGAAGCTCACATCTGAATGTATCATGGTTATGCTCAGCAGCACAGCAATATAGTTTTATGATATTTGAGTAACATTAAACAAGACCAGCAAGCACGAAAAATATTTAAAGAAAGCCAGAGTTCACTGCTTCTACAGTACTTTAAATACACCATCTGTTATTATCATCATGGAGTTAACAAGGACAGACAAGTGGCATTTATGACATTGGCCTTTTTATGTACCCACACTGGTTAGGTAAGTCATTTAGCAGGCATTTCACAGGTCGTTTAGGAAAGTGAAAGTTCAAAAGCTTTACAATATAGAGTCACGCTTCTCTCCACTGTGGCCTTCAGTGGAAGCTGAGAGAGGGTGCATGACAAGAAGATGAAATACAAGTAAACAGAGTCATTCTGAGGGTGCTTTATACACTTAGGGCCATACAGAGTGAGATATACAAGATTTACTTTCAAAACACCCTTTTTATCACCAGAGATCAAACATCCTGCCATAAAGAGTTTCCATTTAAAAAAAAATAAAAAATCCATGCCAAAGCTGTCATTTTTCCATCATTTACTCACCCTGAATCCTTTTGGACCCATTTTCCCTACAGGCCCGGGTAAACCCTAAATGTAATAGATGACAAAACATATTTCTGTGGTTAAAACAGTGACACTTTGTCACCGTTAAAAGTACTTCATTGGAAAAATATTTTTATGATGACTAAACAGATTAAAGGTCCTCACTACTTGATGATAAGCGTCAACTTTATCCAAATTGTTGTATGCTTTTTTAAATTCTTATTAGCCTGTTGGCTGGCATGTGCAGTGTCAATACTCAAGCAGCATTCACAACAATTTCTCAGAGACACTGCCAGCAGAAAATCTCCCCCTGCAACTATAAAGTAAAATTCTCAGCTCAGGAAAACTCCCCCCAGCATCTTGACATAAACCTCCAGCCTTGGTGATTCACAGCCCACAGATGGTAGCGGATGCTAAAACCTAATCCATCACACTGCTAAGTGTCTATAGGGATCGTAGTTCAGACGCAGTAAATGCGCTAAAGCACAGAGGCTAACACTGAGATCCGAGTGTGAACTCTATGTTATCATAAACATCCATGAAGCGCAAGCGAGCAAGTAGTTGTCCAGCTGTTTGTGGAGTTTAAATTTGCTTAAAGCTAAGAGAAAACAGATTTTAAATGTTTAGTGTCCCTAATTCTCCCCAGCTTTGACTTCTTAAATTAAACATTATTCCTAGTGGTGGGGCAAGGAATGATGCTCACAGTTAGGCAGGACAGAAGGAGGTTATTTGTACCTGGGGAGCTGTGGCATTAGTCACACTTTTATTACCTTTTCTTTCTTCAAGTGCTTACTATGGAAACCTTTTGACATTTTATTTCCTCAGTAGACTGGGGGCATCCGTCGCTGAAATTTCTCCACAGGTGCTTCTCCACAGCTTAGAGCTGTTTGCCGCTCTTTCGGAGGCCTTTTTCCTTTCATTCAGCTGCTGCAAACTTTTTATTTGGATTTACCAAATTAGGTTTTGTGAGGCTGATGCTGAGATGCCGATGGCTGAGATATTTTGCCAGTATCCGCTATCTTTAAATTGGATTATTTTCTAGCTCGAAAACATACGAGGATTCAGTGTTTCTCCCATAACTCCCACTTTATTCATCATTCTGACAGTAGGCAAAAATTACTAGCTGAAATTTGATTTGTTAAAAGGCCAAACTATTTCAAAAACCTGAATTCACAATAGAGATGATTTCCTAGCCTCCATTTATTGTTTTATCTTCCTTTATGTGTGAGTGTGCGTCTCTGTGTCTCTGTGTGTGTAGCCCTGCTCAACCAGCACCGCAACACTAGATTTACTGCACCTGCCTGCCAGGATAGCCTTTGGCCCCAGGGCTTCCATCATCTCCCCGTTCACCCTGTGGAGAGAAAGACCGAAGAGAAATCAGTACTAGAAGAGCACAAGAGACAAAAAGAGGTAAAGGGAAGGAATAAAGGACTGAAACATGGAGGGAGAGAAGTAGTATTGTGTAGGAAAAAAGCTTTCTTTTAAGCACACATGGTTTAATTATAATAAGAAGCTAAGAAAATGCAAGCACTTTATGAAGTAATAAACAACAGTCAGTTGATCCTGTAAAAGAATTTAAATTTCTCAACTTATCAATAAATAATATCTTTTGTTTAGTCGAGTCAGTGTGGCCTGAGGAAAAAGGCGCCACTACAGACACTGCCAATCTAACTATTCAATTAATCCGACAGTAAGTGCTATTACACTGCGGTCGAGCCACATGCTGTTAAGACTACTGTGAGCACAGTTGTGCCTTAATATGTTTATCCTCATCAACACACAGTAGAATACATGAGTCATTCTTTCCTTGTGGTGAGACCAAATCAACTGCATCCCTCTAAGAGGAATGTTTACTTCTATGTATATGGGAAGAGTAAAACAGGATACGTTAGTAAAGGCATGCAAGAAATGACAGGCTGTTCGTACAGTATATTGAAAGGTGACCACATTCATTATACACTGGCGACAGTTATGTTTCTGTATTTTCAGTTTCCCTGGAAAACCACATAATTAATATATTATCAGAGATAAAATGTATAATAATATATTGTTAAAAATGGTATGAGAAAAATGGCCACAGTAGTCATATGAGCAGTAGTAGTAATGTTGTAGCATAAAGTAGTTTATGTGCTACAGAGACTTTTTTTTCATTCCACTGTGGGATTTGTTTTTCACCCTTTAGACAGTCAAATAAAATGACAGAGGGTAAATATGGTGCGCTATATAGTAATTAGGAAGTGAAATGCAGGTTTCACATTAATTAAAAATTTGCTAAAAACTATTTATGAGGAAGAAAATGCATCGAATACCCCTGTTGCAAACGTTGCAATTTGGTAACAGTAAACATCATGTTTGATATACGTTACAAATATGTTATAACTTATACGTTTTAAGTTATGTGTAATAACGTTCCACCAAATCAATAGTCAATCAGGATTGTCTTTCGTAAGCAAGAAAAAATGTCTTTCTAGCAGAAGGTGTTGCCAATTATCTTCAATTGATTAGAAAAAAATCCAATCAACTTCCTTAACAAAAATAATAAGCCTCAGGACACATTTAAGGGCAATGTATAACTGACTGTTCTGCATGTTAAACCATGTGCTGTTTGAGTTAATTTCCACAGACTCTCTGGAGAGTATTGGAGGAGACAGGAAAAGTTTCCTTTTTTTTCGTTGTGACACAGCACATTCTTCTCAAAGATAGTACACAGGATTTGAACTCGGGAAGGAGGGAGAGAAGGGGGAGGAAGGATGACCTAGGGGTGTCCAAACTATTTAACCCACTTGTTCCTGTGCCAAAAATCTTTACTTCTCCAAGATTCCTGAACAATGTCTAACGTCCCTTCTCTCTAACCGTAATCCCACACCACCCCCACATCTCTTTTTTACCATCCCGATATGTCTGTGTTAATATTTTCATTCCCTCCCTTTCTCCTGTTTTGTAACTATAAATGGAAATAAATGCTGGAGTCTTATGTAAAATGTCTCTTGGCTTTTCTATTCAATGAGTAAAAATATTGACATGCAGCTAACACACAGTGCAGCCTTCAGACAGACAGACAGCATGCAGTGGATTTAGTAAGCATGTTAACACCTTAAAGAGACAGAGACAAGATTGTGTCAGAGGAACAAGAGCAATCACATTTTTGTTGTTTTCAGATGCCACTCTTGCTGTTCGGATAATCTTCTTTGGTTGCATGATTGATTTGAAAGGGGGGCAATGATGCATCTCACCTCAGAGTTTACTGAATGTATTTTCAAAATTGCATACATTTCAATCTAGCACTTTCCCGTTATACATAGACAGACCTAAAGGGGGCACTACAATTACAGGCATTGCAATTACTGATGTGTTTATTACTGAGGGGCCAAAAGGGGAGCAACATTATAACTTGTTGGTAGACTGGTGAGGATACTGATAAAGATATTGAACATATTCTATGTTATGCATAAGAGAAAATGTCTGGTATACATAAAGCTGTAGCTGTGATGATGTAGCAATAAAGTACTCACAGGTTCACCTGGGAGACCAGAAGGACCAGGATGACCTTTTTGGCCCTGTTGATAAAGAAACAATAAGTTAGTTTTGCACATCCAACAATGAGTCTACAGGTTTGTGAAAATACTATGGCATCTCATCTTAAATTCTAATCACAAAGCCAGAAGGAAGTACAATGCTAAATAATTTGCTTTGAAAAAAGAGATTATGTTGGTCTTGGGTAGAAAATATTAAGTCAACTGTCAAACTGAATCTAATTTGTGTTGTTAGAAAGTTTATCACCTTGTGTTCAAGTGCATCTCAGTCAACACCACAGGGGCTGAAATTATGTAGAACGATTTTCCAATTGCCTTAGAGAAAACTTGACTTTGTTTCCTAATAAAATGTTCAATAAAATAACTTAATAAAGACCCAGAAGTTTTAGCTTTAAAGGGTCAACAGTAATGACAAACTAAATAGCTGTGAAACTAATAGACCATTAATCAGCAGCACTGGCTGGTTTACCCTAAATAAAACACTACTTTACCATTTCTACACAAAAACAACACCATTTTTATTTATTGTTGCAGCAAAGGTGCTTGGTCATACATTTGTCAAATCATTGCTACCACTGAACTCTGAACAAGCTTGCATTAATTAAACCAGTAAACCAATTAGACAGGAACATATGAACCCAAAAGGGCAATTAATTGTCACCTTAATGCCCTGTGGTCTCAAATGAGCACGCCACTTCATTACTAAATGTATTAATCTTTTCACAACCAAGGCCTTTAGCAGTGCAGATAGAGTCATTCACAGAGTGCACTCATCTCTGAGGGAAGACCACATCTGTCCCCTCAAGTGTGAAGTCATTAGCCACCAGCTGTGTTGGCCTGTCAGCAGCAGAACATGTAAACCACCGGCACCCAGAGGCTGATGTAAAAGAATTTGTATATGAGTGTAAACAAACAAGTCCCCATCAAGAGACCCATACCGAGCACTCTCAAGCCTGGATCCATATGAGGATTAAAATCTCCTTCTGCAAACGTGGAGCAGAATGAAAGCAGGGCTTGACTTTAAAGGCTATTTCACTGAGATTATGCAGGCCTGGGTGATGATGATGAGCTAAATTAAGTTTATTTAATCAGGTTTTCAGTATAAGTATTTTCAATATTGTGACTGGCCTTTTTCTGCTGATATTTAGCTTGTTAAGATTAGATTATTGTGATGTGAAAAAAATTTTTATGGGTTAGGGTTATATTTGGCAGGATGCTAAAATCTCTGAAACATCATTAAGAATGCATGGTAATCTCCCTTAAATGTGGGCCACAGCTCCTTAAACCTAGATTTTCCACTTTAAATTTAGTTTGACATTTTCGGAAATATGCGTATTAGCTTTCCAAGAGTTTGATAATATAATATAATATAATACAATACAGTTTATACTAGGTAAAAGTAAAAAATGGCAAGAATTAGCCAACAGTTGTGCACCGCTGCAAACCCTGCAGGAAAGCCTTCCAGAGGTTAGGGACAACTATACTGAAGGCCCTGTCACCCACAATATGGAGCCTGGAGGGGGGAGTGGAGAGTAGATGGGTGTCTGAGGAACGTAGCAAGGTGCTAGGCCATGGAGAGATTTACAAACAAGATGAAGTACTTTAAAGTGGATGCAGTATTTAACTGGAAGCCAGTGCAGTTGCTGAAGGGTAGGGTTGTGGGAAAGAGAGGGGCGTAGTCTGAAAATGTTCATCGGGATAAAAAAGGCAGTCTTGGTGATGTTTTTGATGTGTGTGTCAAAGGGTTGAGTCAAAAGTTTGACTCAGCAACAGAGGATATAAAACCAGGCATGAACAAATTTAGATGAGAGACGTGAAGTGTAGCTGGCAAAGCAATGAAGATAAGATTTATCCTGATTAAGTTTGAGGTAGTTGCAGGTTATCTTATTATCAGTATTATTGGATTGGCTTGGTGTGTAGAGTTTTGTGTCATCCGCATAGTAGTGAAAGGTGAGGCTATGACGACAAGTTATATCCAAGCAGGAAGCTTCCAGTCTGAGACAAGAATCCAATGCAGAAGTCCCTTAAACCTGCATTCTATTGAATGGCCATCAGGGGGCGACTCTTGTGGTTTACAGAAAAAGTCCGGTTCCATTAGAAATAATGTTCAAGTTCAAGTTCATTTTATTTATATAGCACGTTTTATAGCAGCCACTGACTGACCAAAGTGCTTTACAGAACTACAGAATTAAAAGACAATAATACCATGCATAACAGCACAGCATAGAAAAGTACAGCAAAGTTAAGAACAGCTTTAAACAGGAGTAGCCAAAGCAGTATCAGATTCATCAACAATAAAAATAAAAAACAGAAATGCCAGTATCAGACTTAGATAGAAAAAACAGCATCATACTCCAAGGAGAGAAAAAAAAATAATAAAATAAAAAAAATATATATATATATATATATATATAAAAAAAAACAACCTTATTTATAGGCCAAGGAAAACAAGTGCATTTTTAAAAGTGACTTAAAAGAGGTCACAGAAGGGGCTATCCTAACTTCTGTGGGCAAATTGTTCCACAGGCAAGGCCCAACCACAGAAAATGCTCGATCCCCTCTGCGTTTAAGTCTGCAGTGAGGGACTAATAACAGATTCTTTTCACCTGATCTCAGACTTCTCGATGGAGTATATGGTTGAAGCAGTTCAGATAGGTAGCACGGTGCTTGGTTGCATTGAGATTTGTACACAAATAACAGGATTTTAAAATAAATTCTGAAATGAATGGGCAACCAATGAAGAGACCTCAGAATTGGGGTGATATGGTCACTTTTCCGACTATTTGAGAGGAATCTTGCACCAATTGCAGACTAGCAGTTTGAGTTTTCGAGATACCGCAGTAAAGTGAATTGCAGTAATCTACACGTGTGGTGATAAAAGCATTAACAGCCATCTCAAGAGTTTTAGGATTAAGAAAAGATTTGACTTTTGACAGACGCAGTTGATAAAAACTAGAGCTTATTACGGAGAATATTTGTTTATCAAAATTTAAAGACTCATCCAGTAGAACACCCAGGTTCCGTACACTTGAAGATCTAAAAGCCAATAGTCTGCCTAGGTCGAAGGTGGCAGCCTGGGGACTAACAGTGGACCCGAAAACAATGATCTCTGTTTTGTTTTCATTTAAAAATAAAAAATTTTGGTCCAGCCAAAATTTTACTTCATCTAGACAACCTAATAATGATGAAAGGGCAGAGGGATCATTTCTCTTGAGTGGAACGTACATTTGAGTGTCGTCTGCATAACAGTGAAAAGATACTAGATAAAAGATGTCTTCTTAGAATGGTGCCCAGTGGTAACATGTATAGGGAGAAAAGAGAAGGCGCTAAGATAGATCCTTGAGGAAGGCCACAGGTTAGATGCGCAACAGAAGAGGAGCAATTTCCTAACTTTACTCTGAAAGTACGACCCGAGAGATAAGACTGGAACCACTGGAGGACGATACCTTTTAGCCTCCCACATCATACTCTAATCTGGATATCAGGATAGAGTGGTCGATCGTATCAAAAGCTGCTGATAGATCCAGAAGAACAAGAGCCAGTGTCCGTGGAACGATAGATGTCATTTAAAACTCTCAACAGGGCAGATTCAGTACTGTGAGCAGACTTAAAACCAGATTGAAATTTTTCAGAAATATCATTGCATTTTAGAAAGAGCTGGAGTTGGTCAAGAACAACTTTTTCTAACACCTTCGAAACAAAAGGCAATACAGAGATAGGACGGAAGTTATTTAACACGGCAGGATCCAGTGAAGGCTTCTTGAGTAGCGGAGTGACAGTGGCCTCCTTAAGGGCAGCAGGGATGGAGCCGGTAAGGAGGCACTTATTAACAAAGGACACCAATCCTGGCCCTACTGAATCAACAATTAATTTTAGGTTCAGGGTGATTGGCTCAAAAGCATCCCAGGTAACAGAATTCATCAACTGACTAGAGTGATCCATGTGGGAGTGGCTGGCATTGCATCTCAAGTTAGATATTTTGTCAATAAAAAATCTCAAGAAACTTTCACATAGCTCATCCGAAGCACCATACATTGTATTTACCGGAGGATTTAAAACCAAGTTTATGACAGAAAATAAAACCTTTGGTCTAAAGTGGTTTGCCATAATAAATAATGGTAAAATGACCCTATTTCTCACCTGATTCATTACCTAACTAAACACTTTCCTAATGAGTTCATGGTCTTATGGTCTTCTTCAATACAACATGATGTTCATTTAGTAAATTATGGTCCCATTTAGAGGAAAATAGACCATTAAGCAGAATATGCTACGGGCCAAGTCGTTACCATGGCGACCTGCCAATCAGGTTACAGTGACTTGTACCCACAGCACTGTGTAAATTTAACCAGTCCCGTTGAAAAGAGTATTAGGAGTTGGCTGTTCACTTTCTCTGGTGAGTACATTTAGATTACACAAGACTGTTGTTCGCTAGGCAAAATTGTCATCCCTGTTAAAAAGACAGTTAACGTGAAATACAGATGCACCTAGCTAAGCAAGCCAGCTAGCTCCACACACGGCCATTAGCTCCCCCATCGTGTCCAAATATGGTCACGTACGGTGCCACTGGTTGCAAAAAATCAACATGGCAGCACCCTATCAGCCAAACACGAGGTTTCGAAACAGTAGTCCACAAACCAATGGGTGACATCACGATGACTACGTCCACTTCTTATATACAGTCTATGTTATATGTCCAAGTGGGAGAAATAATGAACAGTAATGGTCCAAGTATGGAGCCCTGAGGAAAACCATGGGAACAGGGGGATGTAGGAGACCTAAAGCTACTAATGGACACAAACTGTTGTCTAGCTGTGAGGTGGGACATTATTATTAGCCCTATTATCATTGTTATTACTATTATTCATTTTTATTGATATTTGTATATTAGAGTTATCCCTTGCCTGCTCTATATAAAAAGTGCAAAGAGAAAACTTCTGTTTTGTGCTATATATAAAAAGATTAATTGAAGCTACAAACCAGTCAACCGAGACTCAATCTTCTGATGTGAGAATTAACCCTTAAACAAAAAGCAGGAAGCGATACTTGTGCATTCACAGAAATATGTAAGAGAGATGAAAATCAGTCATGAGTTGTCCTTTGGATATGCTCAATCCAATAAAAAGTCCTAAGAAAGAAAGAAAGAAAGAAATTCACTTTCAAGAAATTTTTGTCACATCTACTGCAGCTTTAGGCCACAGAGTGAAGCCAGATGTTGGTCCATTTGCTATAGTGATTGTATCAGACGCTGTTATACCTCAGTTCTGTCAAACTCCGTATTGATGATTATTTATATTATCTGTCTAGTGAAAGACAGCAATGTGCTTTAAGTTGAAAATATCTGACAGGATATTTGGGAGTAGATATGTCTCCTGCTGGAGCCGAAGAACTGCAGCCACAAAAGGACAAAAGAATGTGTCTGGGCCTTCCAGCAACTCCGATGCAGCTGAGTACAGTAAAAGTTGAGAAAGGAAGTCCCTGAAGTGTGTATGTGTGTGCATGTGTATCGTATACGGATTTTAAAAAATTGGACAGTTTTCAGTTCTGTAAATCCATTGTGTGACACAAAGATGGCAAAGCATCACATTCCCCATTAGGTCTCTCTGTCTTTATGAAGAGCAAGCAGTTAATTAGTGTAACTCACACCAGATCAACACTGCAGTCAACAGGCAAAGTGCAGCAGCAGCAGAAGCAGCAGCAGCAGCAGCGACTCCCCCGCTTACAGAATAAGTAACACATTTTCCTTGGCAGACAAAGAATTTGTTGGGCTTTCCATAGATTTTTATTTTTATTATAACACAAAAACCTATTCCCACCTGGCAAGCCTCACACGTCTTTCTTGCACAAATGAGACTCAGCAAATAAAAGGTATGAGAATGTTATTGTACAGAACTGAGGAGCAGGAAGGAAAAATCTTGTGGGCTGTATAGCTAATAAAAAGTTGAGCACTATTCCAGCGTGCCATGATCAGAGCTGGCTGTGTAAAAGGCACACTGGTCCAGGGCTGGTAATACTCTCCACCATGTTTCTGTTTGACACACACACATACACAAGCTTCTTCTTACTTTACAGTGCAGACCGCTGACTGACTTGCAGGCAACCTCTCCATTACATCTTCACACATTTCCCACAGTGAGAAAGGCTTTCTCTGGCAGCAGGCCAAGGACTGAGTACAAAACTCAGCAAAAGGGGTTCATAAAGCAGTGGCAGGTCATAGTTTTACTGGCTGGTTGGACAAGAGCAGACAAGAGAACAAACCTTGAGCGTCATCTGTGGCAAATGACGGAATTTCAGTGTAATTTGAATACAAAAGTGCCCTGTAAGGAGTTTTGGCTTCCAGTGCCGGACTATGATCAAAAAAATCTGAGTGAGTTAAGAACAGCTGCAAGCAATGAGGTGTCTGGTGGCTTTCAGAAGAGCCAAGCCAATTGCCTTTATTTGCTGAATACAAACTGCATTTTAATACTTTGTATGGCTGTCAGCAGTTGCTTGTGGGGGATCTGTCTTTAACACAGTCTTTATCAGAGAGACCAGAAATCCACCTGAATAGGAAAAAGGGATCTGTTACAACCCCTTAACCTCTGCCAGGATGCCAGTCCACGCCCAGCAAAGACCCTCAATTACCATAAATCAGCAGGAAGAATATTAGATTTTTCCCATGACTCCACGTTCCATGACTCATAAGGCGAGAAGAGGTCTTCCTCTTTTGAGCTGGAGTCCTCCCCACTACTTCACTGAATGGAGGAGCCTTGAGCATACCAGATGGTTTTTCACAGTCAGTGCTGTCCGATTGCATAACAGATTGTTGAAGCTCCTGCCAAGGCATTATTGCACTCCTGTCCCAAATGAGGACAGAGGTGTGTGTATGTTTGTGTGTGTGTAAGAGAGAGAAAAGGTTGCTTACAAAGGTTTTCTTTTCTATTGTCTGACAGTTGTTTGGTAATTAGCATTCTTCTGGCAAAAACCCAAAACCTGACCTTACGTTGACCTTTTAATGTACTGATTCCCAGTTTTTGTTTCTTTCTATCATCACCAGAGTATAATTCTGACAACAGTCTGCAAAAGGAGTAGTGTGATGATAAACTGCAGAATGTAATTTAAAAGAAGCCCTGTCTGAGGATTTCTTCCACAAGCTTTTATGGCTTTGTTTTTCTAAACAGATGTTGTTGCAACACTCAGACTATCAGGTAAGTCAGCAGTGATTCCCTTTGCAAAGATTCATTTCTTCATTCTCGTTTTATCCAGAATAAGAAGAAGTCTGTAACCTGCAATGAAATGTACATTTATTTGAACCATATTAATTAAATTCCTAATCTAATATCATAGGGATTGCCTGCCACTAAGTTAGTAGGGTGGATCCCCCTCCTTGAAAAGCTGATAAATGAATTTCATACATCTGGTTTTAGTGGAGAGCTTTTGTGTCCCATAAATGGTCTAAGTGCTGTTTCCGGGGGGTTTCCCCTTGCTAACAAGATGAATCTGAGAGAAATGCTGAATTTGTGAGATTTTTGGCTTGGAAATTAACTGCACATTGTCGCCCTCTCCACTGTTGGGAGGCAACTGATAGCAAAGATGGCAGAGTTGTTGTGGAAGAATTTGTGAGGCCTGCCGTTTGTTGCAATCAGTCTTTGCTACAGACAGCTAGCAAATATTCTGCTAGACTTGTGTTTTTGATTATAGGAGTGAAGCTACAAATATAGTGTGTAATACAACTCTTCAAGTCCACTGACTCTATTTTGAACAGAACGTATTGCTATTCTGAATCAACCTGACAAGATAATCAGCATTTCTCAGTAGCACAATAAAGATCCTGTAACTATGGTTAAACTTAGCTCCATTG
Organism: Micropterus dolomieu; assembly: GCF_021292245.1. Lineage (NCBI taxonomy): Eukaryota > Metazoa > Chordata > Actinopteri > Centrarchiformes > Centrarchidae > Micropterus > Micropterus dolomieu. The sequence goes on from NC_060170.1 coordinate 12,625,037, forward strand.
TTGCCCAAAAACTATCCATGTTGTTCATAACACCATGACACCTTGTATGAATTATGCGTGCGATTTCCAGTTATTTATAAATCTGAAAAAAAAAAAAAAAAAAAAAAAAAATATATATATATATATATATATATATATATATATATATATATATATATAGTTAAAAAAACATTGCAATCACCAAATTGAACAATATTCATTTTCAACATTTCTAAGAACTAATGCAAAAATATTACACAAACACTATGGAAAGACATAGTCAGTCAGTTACAGAGTACTATGTCATTTGCACACTCTGCATCATAGGAAATCCAACAGGCTATGGCCCACTTGAGATGTGTAATTACTGTGAGGGGGATAACAGGCTTGGGGAAAAGGCCAAGGATAAAATGCAAAAGGCCATGAAGAAAACGCTCTGCTGCTATTCGTCAGTCTCTCCTTATCAGCATAACCCAGCTCAGCGGCATGTAAAGAAATCAAATAATAGACTAACTAAACTAACGATCCCGAGCAGGACCAGATCACAGGACCACATTCATTACATGTCCTACTTTTCAGAACAACTGTTCTCCGAAGAGTCCGTAAGATGCATTTGCATGTCGAAGTTTCATTCAGTAAACTTCAGCTCTCCTCAACTGCCTTCATCATTTTGGAGGCCAGTGATGCTGATGATGTAACAGCCCAGATATTCAAGCCTTTAGTAGTTCACCCCACAGGGGAGCCAGAACGCAGGTGTGCTCCTTGACGCCTGCATTTTGTGACGCTGCTTTCCAAACATCCGTGTTTGGCTAGAACCTCTAAACATGGCAAATTTCACAGATGTCCCCCTCAAAGGCAGTTCAGAGTGGGCCAGAGTGAAGAGTGTATGTTTGATTTCGTGATCCTCAATACACAACTCCACTCATTCAGTCACTCATTCATTGAGAGGGTCCTATGTACTTCTGAAAATATTTTGAGAATGGAAAAAGAGCAGCCACACAGACAAACGTACAACATGAACTTTCACACATATGGGACATGGCCAGTGATATCTGACGGATATCAGTTCCTTCCTTACACACACACACACACACACACACACACACACACACACACAAGCAGTTTGAGTTTGTGAGACAAATCCGATTTTTTTCTACCTTTCGTCCATCATGTCCAGGTAGTCCAGGGGGGCCCATGACACCAGGCTCTCCCTAAAAGGACAAACTGGGTCACATTCAGTACACCAACATAGTTTGCATGTCTGCTAATAATCCAGTGCTCTATGAAAGGAAAGATGACAATATGCATACTTTTTGTCCTTGAGGTGCTTGACCAGGGGACAGTCCATGATCTCCTTTTTGTCCCTAGAACATAAAAACAGACATAATTATAGAGGCACTTTTCTCCCCAATAGGCACAAGGTATATCTTAGCCTGCACCAACGTTCACTGCATATTTTCTCCACTGCCAGAGCATTCCACTTCAAAAGGCGCAGAGGAGTTTGCTGTTTGCATTTACACTATGAAAGAGTAATGGGTTCATCCTACTTATTGCTGATTGTAGGACAGTTGTATTTACACAAACGTGCAGTCCATTTATGCCCTCCGGTGACTCGGTTTATACCAAGCCAGTGAGAAGTGATGGGGAGTGATCGTGTACATTCTTCTCCCTTTTCAGGCAGTGGGAATCCTGTCAATGCATTTTGGGTCAGCATTGAACATCCAATAGTACTGGTGAGAGAGCAGCCCTGTAATCTACACAATAATAATGTAAGAGGTCCATGGAGAAATAGATAATTTCCTGTGTTAGCGCTTATCATGTAAAGAAACACGAATATTGAGAAGAATGTTACAGGGCTGTTACTTGGTTGGTGTAATCAAACAACAGCCGACACATTTCTTTTAACAAATTGAAGTTTGGGCATGGAAAGAAATCCTGTGTTGTGACTCACTGTGGTGCAATCCTGAAGCTAACACTTCTTTTTAAATGGGTAAGGGGGGTATTTTTGTTCCACACTTCTTAGTGAAAAAGACATGGGTGGAAAGACATGCGCTGCTGTTTTATTATATTGGGTTACTGGTGAAAGTACTACAGGAGTTCCCATCTACAGTATATCGGCCCATTTAAACCTACATGTTCGTGTCAGCTACAACTTGGCACTGAAATGTCTTGAATTTTCTCCAGACTGATTTCTTAACAGAGCCGGGAGTGCAACTCCAGCCAAGAGCTACATACACACATGAACACTGTGTCTTTTTACTGTCTTAAAGGTTTTTTCACCTCAACTACATCCTCTAAAGAGTTTAAACTCAAAGAGAAGCTAAATGAGGGAAATTCTTCTGAAAGCTCAAGACCTTAATAAGCACTTCCACTGATTATACACATATATTATGCTTTCATTCATGTCATTTTTAAGTCTAATGGTAGACTACTTACAGCAGCAGGTAAATTGATCATCATCGTGTCTAAATGTATCATCATTACATCCAGTTAAAGTGACATATTCAAAACAAAATTCAGCTAACACACAGCATATTTTCATCCGGCTTGTTCATTTTTTTAAAGCAGAGAACTTTGCCAGACCAGGCCGTCTGCTGTGTATGTGCAAATGGATCAAACCGAGCCAGGCCAGGTTTGGTTAGGCTCCAGGACACATATATACGATACAAGAGTTATGGTTTTTCCCTAAAGTTAAAGCAGGCCAAAGCATGGTGTCAATTATGTTTTTTGTTCAATGTTTAAAGACCATTCCAGCAAAGTCTAACATACAGACTCCTTTGTGATTTCAGAATGGCATATCATGGAACTAAGCAATCCTCCATGTTGACAGTTCAGCTGGAACAGAGACTGATGTCAAGCACTTGCAAATGAGTGAGTCAGAAAGACTTAAACTGCTGTTCTCTCCTGAAGGAAACAAATGGCTTCTTAAGAGGCTTCTAAAAGAATTGCACTGTAAAGCCAAGGGGATCTGACCTCAGACATGCAAACTAAATGAAATCACAAACAAACATTGGATGATGAAGAAAAAACACAAGAAATACTTGCTCTTCAAATTGGCATTATTGTTAAAATGCCCTTATTACATCAGTTGGATGTGGATCATAAAAGGGTTGAGGCTGTTTGCACAAAGGAAAGCCATATCTTATTGCATTTTATTTACTTGCATTCCCGAGGCATCCCATATCTACAAAGCAGACAGTAGAAGTTGAGAGATACAATTTCCTGATATCATGCTTTGCAGGAATATGCTATTATACTGTATATATTTTTTAGAGTTTACAAATATAAATATGAAAAAGCTTTTTGTGTCAGTTTATCGTAACTGAAAATACAGACCTGTTTCCCTGCTCTGTTCTTAATGTAAACAAACCACTAACCGCATCAGAAAAGGCTGCTGTTATTTTAGATTTTTCTTACTCAACAAATCCCATGAAAAGACCAAAACCAACAGTGTGTTCCTCTCAGTACTTTCAGACTTCCCCACTCGGGCTAAGGCTCTCAGCCCCAAGCCCATTAGTTCCTACTGAAGACAAAAATCATTAAAAACAGGTCGTAAATATATAGATGTTGAAGTAATTTCCTAAAACAGCTGAACACTGTTGTTCTTTGAAAACGGAACTCAAACGGGAGTAAATTGTGTATTTGTTGGGGGCTATATTCAACCACTGATCAATACACATTTGGTGTGTTAGTGGGTATTTACAGCACTGGGGCAGTATATGTGGGACTGGCTTAAAATAAACAGTGCCCGTGTTCAATGTGATAAACGAGCACGTCAACCACTGCAGCAGTGTGGCTCATTGTAGTGTTTTTAGATTTGTCTAGTGAAGTGAAGTGTTGTCTAGTGTTAATCTATGTATTAAAATACCTGTCAATCAATTTGGAAGTGATAGCAAGTTCCAGTGCTGTTTTAATTTTGGTTGTGGGATCTGGGACAACATTAAAAAATGATTATAGTCTGGATTATCTAATATTATCTACACATATTACAAAGGGAGCCAAGTGTTTTTTTCTTCCTGAATACAGAGAGTTGACATTAAAGTAGTGATTTGTAAATGCTGTACCTTCCCTCCAGGAGGTCCAGGGCGGCCAGGGTTTCCATGTGGGCCAGGGGGACCCTGAAAAGGAAGACACACATGATTAAGGAAGATACTGACTACAAGTTATCATCTGGATCATTGAACAGGCCTTCATTTCAGCAGCAAAGGAGGGTGGGTTAGTACTATGTGTGAGGTACTCACAGATGTATGCACATGTTTTTCCCTTTCCACTGCCTGTTTGTGTTATGGGACAGGTCAGTAGTGCCCCGAGGTCCCTCTGTGTTTGTGTATAGGTGATCTGTGAGAGACGTACTGTGTCTCCTGCCTGCCTCGCCTGTCTGTCTGCCTGCCTGCCTGCCTGCCTGTGCTGCCTGCCTGCCTGCCTGTCCAAGTTATGACATATGGATGTGATTTTCCTCATCCCTACACTTTTCCACTGGTTTCTGGGGTTCCACAGTGAAGGCCACTCATCCGTCAGACCATCTGTGCCAAAATGTTTTATCTAAATGGACTATCTCCTGCAAGTCAGGCTTGGTGGGTAGATGTACAGGAGCAGAGAATAAGGAGACAAAATCTTTATTTTTTTTCTGTTTGAAGGGACCATAAATTCAAGTGAGCTGCAAAGACAGATTGTTTGGAAAAATACAGCCACAACTTCCTGAGGCATCCAAGTGAGGAGTCTTCAGTTCAACTGCGCACTTATGTGGAGCAGAGGTCAAAATGCTGAGTATGGAAAATCTTCCCCAGCAAAACTGAAAGCACTGAAACATGTTCAAATGGCCTGAACAGGAAGCTACAGTATCTTCAGCCCCTTCTTTGAGTTGTTCAGATTTTCCATGGGTTGTGTGACCTTTCCCCTGAGCTTTGAGGTGAGAGTGAGGGATAGGGTTACTCTGAGTCAAACAGACGGAGAAGGCCAAAAGGTGTAAGTGTACGGCTGGGTGATCCAGCCCGCCTCTGTTATTTATCTGCGCTCAATTAGCAGACTGTGGAGAGGAGTCAAACAGCCCAGGCATCTCCCCTGTCCTCAAACTGGCCAGACCTCTCCCCTCGCAGGCACTGGCTGCTAGACATATGGAGACACTTAACAGAAGCTCATCTACAGATTTCCTTCTCCTCCTCGTCTATTCAGAGCATTCCCCTTTTCACTCACTCGATATTAAAACGTATGGAAGTCATTATCTCCAGATAGGAAGCAAAGAGAGGAGAAGACCTAAGAAAAAGCGAGGTCGGGACAGAATACTACAAATTGTATCCTCGCAGAACATAAGGTGAGGAGGCACGGGGCTGATGAAAAGGTGGGTGGGTGTTATCCCAATGGAGACGAGCATAATGGGGAGAATGAGTCACATTGTCCATCTATCTTTGCGTGGGTGAGAAGAGGAATGAAGTTCCTTTTTGCTTAATTACTGATCAGAGCTACTCAAGAAACTATTTAGAGACCACCAGCAAATAAAAAGAAACAAACACTTAAGCGCTAATGTAAACCCAGGTCACACATACACACATACACTCAGACCTGAGGCCTGCAGATGAAGGGCACCTGTCTACCAGAGCTGTGACCAGGTTTACGATGTGGGCGAATGACTTTTACACATTGAGTGCTACCGTTTTTATATGCTATTAACCCTGAATAGACCTGCTAATACCTTCACTGGACTGCACAAAGGAAACACTATGTCTTTAGCCTGATGATTATTCATAATAATGTATGTTAAAATTTAATCTTATTATTAATCTTATTTTGTCAAGAACTTTGGTGCTAACTGCTTCCCCAACACTATTGATCTGGGGATTGAGCTAAGTCCTTACCGCAGCAGGTTCGTTTCCAACCCTGGGGCCCTTTGTTGCATGTCATCCCCTCTCTCTCTCTCCCACATTCCTGTCAATAAGCTGTTAATATCCAAAAATGCCAGAAATAATAATCTGCCATTTCATTGGGTTTTCTTTTGATTGCTCACATTTATGTTTCTGAAGGTGATGCATGCTACACATGTAGTTCATTTCAGAATAATCAATTTTTGCGACAGAACTAAATCAGCTGAGTTTTCTGCACCAATCAACCATTGGCAAAAACAGAGCTTCCATTGCTTGAGTCTCCATAGACTCATTTCATGTCACAATAGTGTCAACCATTCTTTAAGCAATTATGCAAATGGTTTCAATTTCACAGAAACCCAGCGTCACGTAGTGACTGCACACTCGCAGGTCCGTTTCCCTGCACAAAGCCCTCTTTGATCCACTCCCAAGCCTCCCCTTCAGGGCCGAGTGAACTCCGGCACTCTGCCGGGCTCATGGCTGTGTCGAGGAACATGGACACTCTCACGTGTAAGAGATGCTGCTCAGTGGCTCAGTCAGACATGACACCTTACTGTCCGAGAGCCAAAGCCCTGATGGTGCTGTGTCATCCCAACAGCTGTAAAGCTTTTGTGATGAGTAAGAACATTTACCCCACACAGGTCGCTCTGTTCACACACACACACACACACACAGTGCAATAGCAACAGTTAACTATTTCACATCATATCTTGTTGCGTATTCCTCTGTATCTGACTTGAAAGGTGAAAGTGAAATGAGATAGAACCTTCCCAAGATTAGAGTTGCTCACAGCAAATCAGATCATTTTGAGGAGAATAAATGTTTTGCACATATCCTCAATTTCTTGAGTATTTTTAAACCTCGCAAAACCAAAGGGCCAAAATCTTGAGGTACTGCGACTTTATTGTACTGCTACTTTCCAGTTAATTACTTTTCAAATAAAACTTAATTTAGTTTAATTTACATGAAAATGTGATACCAATGGGCAGTGCCGAGGATTGAAAATCACATTCAGCCTTCTTTCTAGTAAAGTTTTAACATATCTTCCTTGAAAAAAGGACGCAAATTGTACAATTGTAAGTTATATTTCAGTAGGACTTTAAGGAATACTTCTTAAATCAACCTTTTAAAAACGAGTCATCAGAGAAACAAGCAAAAAGTGTGACAACTTCACCAGATTTTTAATATGGGCGTCACCGTTATTGTCATTAGCAACTTTCTGCATATGGAAGTACAGTATGTTTAAAATATAAAATCTTTAACCCTAGTGAATATCACTTTTACCTAATGTTTGTACAAGCTATGCACAGACCAGAGTCCACTTTAGAGCTTTCTGTAGATTATGTGTGAGGTATTTCTTTCTAATCACGTGAACTAGGAAAATTCTGATGGTTCAAAAAAAAAAAAACAGTAAAAACCTGAACTTCACCCTCAGGTTCGTTTTTTGTTGCTCTGAGTCAGTGTGGCCTGCTGTTGGGTCTCAAGAGCTTGATGATGAATGAACTCTATAGAGGTTGGTGTACTACTGGATAGAGCTGCTGAGCTCCAGACAGGGTCTTAAATGCCTTTAATAAGATGGGGACAAAGCCCTCTTTCTTCCTTGTTTAAAGAGATTGGGTTCCCACACAGCCCACCCCTCTGAGGCCTGACCGCAGGGCAGAGTCTCATGGGCTGCGGCAGGTAGCTCATACGCACACTCCTGAGTAGCAGAAGTAGTCTGCAGGACTACTTCGGCAGAAGCTCTGCAAAAGAGCAACCAAAACTGGTATCTCTCCATTTTTTCCACTGCCTTAAGTTATTTATTTAAGCATAGCACTCACTGTGATGCCAAGTTCAACTTCTGCTTCATTAATTTTCAAATAAGGGAGGTGAAGATCAAGTTTAAAGGACAGGAAGTACATACACAACCATCAGTTAAAGGTCCCAGAAATAAATCAAAATAACAAACCGTCCCTTGGGACAAATCATCTCCTAGTATTTTCTCTCTTCTTATGTTTCTACTGAAACACAAGCTTAAAATAACATCTGCACTCACTCCATCCATCAGGAGCTCACAGTTGTAGACTGACACTGAGCCCCAAAATGAGAGATATGGCTCCAGAGTACTCATACCAGTACCAATACACTGGAAGCATTCACCGAAATGGACCTATGTCCAGTTGAAATATGTGTATAGGTTATTTACGGGATAGAAAGTACTTGTTCTGGGGGAAAAAATACACATACATACATACACTCAAGTTACCTTATTTGTTCATGTCCATCTAATACCTACCGTATGTGTTCAATTAATTTTACATTGGCAACCCACAGATTTGTAGCTTATGGTTGTTTGCTCTCCAGCTTTACAAATGGACCTTGGCAGCATACAAGTACAGCTTGATCAAACCCAGAGCCAAATCAAACTAAAGTCTGGCTGAATAATGCTCTGCAATCCAAAGATGTCAGTGAGTGTTTGTTTAAAATGCTCAAAAGGTCTTCCACATCAGTGCGCTGCGTGATCTCACTATAATTAGGGCTGAAACTAACAACTATTTTGATAGTCGATTAATCTATCGATTATTGAAACGAATAATCGACTATTCGGATTATGAATCGCAAAATGACACAATGCCTCTCATTTAGCTATTAGCCTTTAAATTAAACCTGAAGTTGTTTTAGCCATGTGCTATTGAACAGTCAAGACGCTAAACTACTGCTTTCAAAAATGCACGTCTTGATAAGCAGCTGATCTGCTGTTTAGTGACGGAGCAGCTTTCACGCCAGTACTGCAACACCCCGGGACAAACAGCGTTTCACAACATTTATATAGTTTCCCCTAACTCAACAACTCACAAAACTCCTTACTTACTAAACTTTTTAGGGGAGTTTGGGGTGGATTAGCCGCCGCCTCACGCACAGACAGGAGAACTGTTTTCTCTTCTTTAGAAAGAATGAAATTGTCTGGTGCACACTCGGCAGCAACACGTTCTCCAGCTGGGAACGTCGCCATGAGCGATGACTGTAAAGTCAGGGCACATCTGGAATGTGAACGCGGCCGTTGTGTATCATAATTATGTGCTACTCACAGCATCATTACTGTAACAATCAATCAAATTGGCCAACTGTATAGAAAACATTTCAGCTCATAATGTGAAGTAACACGGCTTTAACGTGAAGCTAGCTCGCTAACTAGCTTACGGAGACGAGTCATCATCATCGACAGAGACACGACGTTACACGCCTCCTCTTCAGATAAATTCTTTGGCAACTAATTTAATAATCGATTTTTGTCGACCACGTCGTTTAGTTGTTGCACCCCTAACTATAATGCAGATCAGACACAATTAAGGCATTATTAAGATACACAGGAATACATATGGAGGGGAACTGAAAAATGATAATGGAAAAAAGAGCAACTGTAGGAAGGTAAATGGGGAAACTTGTCACTGGTTGGGAGACACGCACCCGTGGGCCCCTCTTTCCTGGTTTTCCTGGCAACCCTGGCAGTCCCTGAAGGCCCTACAAAGAAAAAAAAAGAAAAAAATATGTCAGGGACAGAGTGAAGCAAGTCTATAATACAAAGTTTCTGCCTTTTGTTGTGTCATTTCAAGGGAGTCTTGAACAGTCTTTAATGGTAAAAGAGAGATATAAGTTTTCAGAATAAAAGGATATCATGTAGAAGTCACTCAAACACGATATTCAATAGTAAATATACTGTAACTTTTTTTTCTAATGTGAAGTTAGCTGTGAGCTGCAATGCACTCAGTCAGCAAGATGCTGGCAGGCATGAGATTGTCTTGTTAGAGGCTAGAGCAGCCCTGTCCCTCTGCAGCCAATATAATTTCCAAAACCACTACAGTGCATGGACTCTAAATCTGACTCATTTTACTGGCAGGGAGGTCGGCACTGGTTCCCGCCATAGCCAATCACATTAATTATGGGCATCAGCTAGCTTTAAAACAATTTCATACATGGATTAGCAAAGCTCTGAAAGGTCAAATCTAATGAGGGGTCAATCTGAGGAACCTGAGTTTGTTTGAGATGTTAGGATTGTTACTTATTTTCACATGGCTCCACAAGTTTAAAAGTAAGAGGAAAAGGAAATGGGCCTAAAAAGAGCTTGAGGCAGTCCAGCTGAAATTGTGCTACTGTAATAATGTCAGATGTATAGAGCACTTTTGTCTAGCTTGGAGAGGACCAACAGCTATAATTATACTTTTTCAACCAGCATACACTCTGAAAAGCCAACAGGCTTGCAGCAACTTTCTTTAGACTGCAACAATCAGGCTATTCACACATGATAAACAGTTTGAGCTGCAGTCGCTGCTGGGGAGGGCGGCAAGGCAGTGCTAGAGATAATGACTTTATACCATTTAAAAACAATAACAAACTTGAGGTTCAATACATAATTTGACTTGAGATTGTCTTATCACAACTATCTATTAAATTCAAGTGGAAGAAAAGCAAATACTTATTTTCAAAATGTCTTTTTAAAACTTTCTCAGTTTTTCTTGGTAGGTGGCAAACAAGATTAAAAGATCAAATACAGCAATAAAGGTGTAAAATCCCAGTAACACATAACTTTCGAGATACCACTTCCGCAAGGTTCAGAGCATTGTGCTCTCCAAAAGGAAAACAAAAGTTCAAAAGGGTGAAAAGGATGTAACTATCCAACTTTTCCACTCACAATACCAATTGCAATACCTCACCTCAGGATATTTGCTAACAGAGTACAGAACAATACAGGTGTTCTCCTTTAGCCAAATTAAACTCACTGCTTGAGGTATTGGAATCATTTATATGTAAATTAACATGTGGATTGCTGTGGCACTAAAATGTGGAGTCAGCAGCTAGCCATGACTGAATAAGTGATTTTATAATGACATTGACACAGAAACTGTCATGTCATGGCTGATGCCAGATCTGGTTAGTTAGGTCACTATCGGCAAAGATAGCAATCCAGCATATCAGATTGGTGCATCCCTACAAATTGCAATTCTGCTATTGATTTGATGTGTTGACAAACTATCCAAAAAGGTCTTTTGAAAAATCCTCTATTTTGAACTTTAGAACTGTGTTTGATACTTCTAAGGACCTTGCACTTCTTCCAGAAAGTCTTCTGTATTATTGAGATGTTTATCCGATACCTCTGGATACATATTAAGCATCCTAATATACTGTATCTCAAGCTGAGAACTGTAAATAGTCTCTACACCTCGAGTGAAAATCTTACTTGATTACTTGATTATCTAGCTAGTCATCAATTTTGATCCTCCCTTCTTCAGAGCGTAGGCCTGTTGAAAAACTCATCAGCACTTATGTGATCTATCAGAGTTGACATGTCGTCTTAGAAAGTAACTATGACTATAAAAACATTTTTTGAAGACATTCCTGTGAGCAGTTGAAACAGTCCATGGCCCACTAATATCAACCCTAATTCCAGTGGAGGGGAATCAGAAGCTTAACAATGTGCTTTTAGTCGTCACTAAAATGATTCAGAAGACATTATAAAATTGCCCGGAAAATAATTTAGACTCTATATCTGACTCAGCAATCTGTTTAGACTTGATACTAAAATATTAGAAATTCAGTGGTTAAAGTCCTTAAGATCGGTTACTTCTCTTTCATAAAAATGGTCTGAACGGCTTCAGGGGCATGTAGAGCCGTGGTTTCCCTCACTGCCAAAGCAGGAAAGCTTTACTTAAAACATTCTTTTTGGTCAAACATGACCTAATACATAAGACACAGAAGCCCCTTTAACAATGGAAAATGTGGGTAACCATTTTGTGCTGACGAAGGAACAGTGCCTGACAGGACCACATAGTCAACATGAATGTATACAGTCTAGAGTCAACACTGGTCGATGAATGACAAGATTAAATACTTCGACTATGTTCATCACTAATGCTTTGCTTTGAACTTAAAAGGGTCAGTCTTACTCTGCAGGCTTGTTGTGTGATGTGAGCAATAGTGTAGTATGTCTTTTTTCTTTTTCTTTTTATACAAACATGCAAAACTTCAGACCTACACACAAGATTGTTATAGTTATAGTTGTAGTCAAAATGTTAAAGAATTATACATTTCATTTAACATCTTCCTTTTTAAAAATTGTAAAGTCTGCGTTTGAAAGGCAACAAATGATCAAAACATTTTCCATTTCTTCCAGTTCCTGCACATCATGCAAACACTCCCACCAAAGAAAGTCTGTGGTGCTTAGAAAGGGGAGAAAAAACTGCAAATTTTAATAATTGGGATAAAGCAATGCTATCATATTGTATAGTCCTTTATATTTGTACTCTGAATGGTTAATTTTGCACATGTTCATTATCCTTTTTTACCACCGACTCTACTTTAAAAGTATCCATTCTCTAAGCAGTCACACTCCCCTTCAGAGGAATCTAACACCTCACCGCCAGCCCCTTCACTCGACAAACATTAACTGGCAAAGGCCAGCTATGAATCTGACCATTTCTACCACCGCTGCTAAAAAGGAAATCACACATTAATCAAGAACAATTTGACAGGGCACCACACGCAAGTCAGAAACCCAACTGGATGGGGAATGGAGCAATTCTGAATCATTAACACAGTATTGTCAATGAAGCTAACATTTCAGAAGTGCAATGTAAGATGACTGCCAGATTCACAAAACCACACAACAAAGAGATGTGTCAGCATCCAAAGCAGCAGCAGTTCCAGACATCAAAGAAAGACAAACCAACATTTAAACAACACGCTGTCATACTTGTATATCATTGTGATCCAAAAATGTATTAGGGAATTGGCCTGAAGCATAAAGATATGGCAGCAGTTACAATTCAGATGCCCTCATTAATGAGCTATTCATCCCTAAAATAAACACTAAAACATAATACTGCAAAGAAGATAAACTAATATTCCTGCTGTGCATTCACAAGTATTGTGGCTTAAGGGTGTAATCGAATCATGTACTCATGCATGAGTCAGGTGTGTGTTTGTTAAGAGCTTACACACTTACCGGCAGTCCTGGTTCTCCCTTTAGTCCAGGTGGTCCAGCCAGTAGTGAGAACTGGGTTGGTTCCAGGTCAAAAGTTTGAAAGCCATCTGTTGCAGTTGGAGTGACTGGAATAAACGAGGTGGGTTTGACATCCTGCACACCGGTCACTTTTGGCTCAGGTTTCTTTGAAGCTACTGTGGTCAACTGCTTGCTATGGGGAAGGTAGGCGTTTGAAGGAGACCCCTGTATGAAAGCGGCTGTGGTCTGAAGGTCTGGCTTCATCTCAGATGGTCTGGTTGAAGCAGGTAAACCCATACTTTTGCAAGAAGGGTTCTGAGAATTAGTATCTCCTTGCTTTGTGTTCTTTCCAGCACTGCCATGTGAAGTTGGTTTGCAGTTCGGTGGTGCCACACTGACCCTAAGAGATGTGGTAGCAGTTTGAGTCGGAAATGTAAACGGACTTTCCAAACCTGGACGAATCGGTGGAGAAACAGACACAGCACCAGGTTTTGGAGCGCTCACAGTCTGATGCAAAGATGTTATGTTCAGCATCAGCGAGCTGTCAGTTGGAACAAGAATCGTAGTCCTGGCGCTTTCCACAGTCAAGGCCAAAGTAGGTCTCTGGGCCTTTTTGAATATCTCCGTCAATATCAGTGGAGTTAAATGAGTGACCGTAATGTTTAGGTCTGTGGAAGATAGAGGTAGCAGGGGTGGAAACATGGGCCGATACGTGTCGGCTTCTCTGCAGTGTTTCTTAATGTAATCACAATAGTTATGAGCTGCCTTAGCAGAGGGATAAATGTCAAATTGACAGATGGCACCTTCAAACGGCACCGAGTTGTGGTTCATTTTGCCTAGGAGGAAAGAGCCCTCTGCATCCAGAGCCTCCTCTTTTTTATGCAAATCTGCATGTACACTTCTCTTTCCACAAGAGGTGTGTAAGAACACCTGGTGGCCTTGGATATTCAAGGCCAAGCTATGCCACTGGCCATCGTGGACATCATAGTCGAAACTCACAGAGCTCCTAGGCCCCACGTGTACCAGGACCTTCCCGGGTGCGAACTGCACTCCAAGCTGCACTTTCCTTTTCTTAGACAGAACTGAGAAAAGAAAAGCGCTGTTGATGCGATGAACAGACAGGCTGAGAATCAGGGAGAGATTGGTGGAGCTGTAGGTATCAGGGATAACAGTGCGCAGAGGCACCTGGATACGTGCCCTCGGTGTGAGGATAACTCCAGACTTGAAGGGGATGATGCCATTAGGGCTGGATCGAGCCCCTGAAGATGATGGCGCGCCTCCCCTTCGCCCAGAAAGCCCAAGCTGCTGCAGGACATCCACATCTTCAGAGAAATAAAAGAGAGAGAAGTCAGTGACTAATCTAAAGATAAAATCTAGAGATACCTTTACAATATCACGCCATCATGATTTATAAGCATATATAACATAACAGAACAGAACATGTATATGTCTTTTGCACACACCATTTTAGAGGGTTTTTTCTGCAAATAACTTTCATTCAACACTTAAATGCATTTACAACAAAGGGCTTTGCAGAAAGCCATAAAAGTAAAACTATTACAATATATGAATGTCAAAATTCAAAAGGGAAAAAGAAAACGCTAATTGCATAACAATTTCACTTTATATGTGCACTTGATAAGCGATTTAAAACACGATACCGTATTAATTTGTATAAGACACCTATTAACAACCTCCCACTGTGGTGCGCTGATCTGCATCAAATTATAAATTGAAAAAACAAAAGCGCAGTAAAATATGTGATAATTATGTTGTTGTGCCAAGCTGGGAGTTCAGGAGTAAGACTATTGGAAATCCTACGGCAAAAGCACTTTAAAAAGCCTGCATAAAATTACCGACAGGGCCACACATCAACATCCAATTTGGGGGATTGCCGCAAATTATGTAATTGTTACATCAGTCTTAATTAGAACAATCTCGGGAAACGGAGGCTGCACGGGTCTCTGGAGGGGACAGTGGTGGGGGGGGGGGGATTTAAGAGGTGTTTTTAGTACAGAGACAGAAAAGCCATCTCACTTCATCTGGTAATCTGTGTTGATTAAAGATGATCGCTCTGACAGGGGTCCAAGCTCATGAAAACTTACTGCAGTGTTTTCTGCAGGTTTTAATTGCTACTTGCATCTCATGGGAGGAAAATGTGGGTGGTGATTTCCACACATTACAGTGTGTACCGTATATTGTTCCTAATTGGATCCATACCTTGGTGTGAAAGTGAATCCATTTCACTATAGCAAGTAACAGCCTTTATTCTTTACAATATATGCAGTTTTTAAACAAGAGTGGCTCTCAGCCTCTTCAGCTTGTGACACTAACATAAAAATATGATATTACTCTATAGGTTGTGATACTGAATTGAGGCTATCTAGCATTTCACAAGAAGTAAAGCTAAAATTTAGGGGGGGAAAAAAATCATGCTTTTAACCTCTTAATCATCTCTCAACTTAAAAAAAATGACATCCTTTGCAATCCCTAAACCCAACATAGTGGTCTCAAACCCCAAACTGAGAACCGCTGATACAACAGCACTAAGGTTAAGATAGATCTAGCATAATACTTCCGCAAGCATAACATTCAACGCTCTTAAAAAGTTAAATCTGTTTTTGGTTCGAAGGTCAAAACAGACTGGAAATGTTCCCATTATCATACTATTGTCTATTGTTTATTGTTAGGCACCGGTGCAAGCCATCAGTAACGTCAAACAAAAGCTTTTTGTTTAGTTTAGCAAGGTTGGGGAAAAAAAGAAGAATTAATCATCCCCGGCCAATCAGCATATCCTGAATACAGTACGTTAATCCTCTCAGCACATGCAAAATTGAAACTAGAAGCTTACATATAGATCTCAAATACCCATCTTTTTCCAGACTAAAACAAATCAAATGTGGGCAAGACTAAAATAAACTGCTAAATGATTAATTATGGCTCAGCAGAGGAGAAACAAGTATAGACACTAGACATGTTAGGAGGGAAACCCTGCCCAGTGTGTGCAGGCAGTGGGAGGTCAGCTCGATTGAAAAACCCACACATGGAAAACAAACATCAAACAGAAACTGAAAAAAAACTTTCTTCAGTTGAGTTTCCCATACAGCACACATTTGAATTGTTAATATGATAAGAGGAAAGCAAAATTGTTCTTTCATTTTGTGATTTGTGATCTACTTTCAGGGCTTTTCTTTGCATATTTTAATCTTAGTAGTGTGGCCGCCTAAGGCTTTTTGTGACCTCCTGATGTGCTAGAGGAATAAAAAGCTAAGAACTGAGTACAACACATCCCGGAGACAAAGCACTGCTAAAGATCGTTTCTCAGAAAGCAGGCACATGAACAGACTAATGCATTATCATTATTAGTATGCCGTCAGAGTAGACTTAACATTTCCTGCAGCTTCTTCACAGTAAAAATCTCCTCAAGGAGACAAAGAATAAAAATAGATACTTTAACACTTTGTGTGTTCATTCTAGAAAAAGCAGTGGCACAAAGTTCCACAACTAGTTCTACATAAATCCCAACAGAGAGACAGTGAAGATCTTTTCAAAAACACTGTGTTTCTCAAGAAACAGGGAGTGAATTGTCGGCCTCTGACTCAACACATTAATGCATCTACTGGCCAGCAGATATTACCAAAGGTCTGAAACTCAGAAGTTGTCTCAGCAACACTTTTCCCATTCCACATTAAAATTAATGATTTTTTTCTTAAAAGGTCTGAGTGAGCAATAGGACATGACATTTCCGTAATTCAGTAAGTGAATTCCCAGGGCGTATGTCTTTATCTTATTATATCTAAATTATTTACTATGTCCCATTCACCCCATTCGCACACAGTAACACACCAATGGCAGAACCTTCTGGAGCAATTTGGGGTTCAACATGCAGACTAGAGGAGCCAGGGATCAAACTGCTGATCTTCCGATTAGTGGGCGACCCACTCTACCTCTAAGCCACACCCACCCCATAACTGTAGAGGAAAGGGTGAAGTACACCAATCTTGGATTGTGCCTTAATACACTGGAGTATGGCCTGCACCGCTCAAACAAAAAGGAGTACAATAGCTTGTGATTGCAGAGTCACTTTCACTGCAAGTCCCTCTAATGAGACAAGTAGACAGCAGCAAGCATTTGTCTTACAAATCATGCAAGAACAGTCTGCAGCTTTTTATACCAGTAGAACTGTTTTTCCAGCGCACCCTGCTTTATTAAGTGACACATTTACAGTCTCGTTGGGATTGAAGAGTTTGCAAATTAACAAAATATCACTTGGTGTGTGTACAAGAAATTCCCTACTTTAAGCAAAATTGCTAAGATACAGTTGTTTGTATGTTTATACTGAGTATCTGGATGTAATGACAGCAGGCTTATTGATCAGGCTTAAAAGGCACAAAACAATTCCACAATTAGGAAGCCATATTCTGAGGTTTAGCTGCAGTTTCTAACTCATCTGTTTCAGACAGCCAGAGCTCCTGGATTTTGTTTCATTTTTGTGTCAGAGCAATTGATTTATTGACTGCTGTCAGGAATTTCTACAAACAAACAAATATAACAAAAAAAATGATTCTGAAATAAATGTCCTACCCCAGGGAAGAGTAAACATATTGAATCAGAGTTTTGGCCTTGATAGATCAAACAGCTACGCTGACAGTGGTACAAGCTGTGAATGGAAAATGTAGACGCTGATCACCTCAGTCATAGACGATCCCTGGATAACTTGGATAAACATGTGCGCATCAAGGGGGCCATGCTGGGGTAATGTACTTACTTTAAGTTTCTTTATACTCCCTTTATTCATTTTGTGTTCTATCAAACTTCATTTATCAATGATATTACCTAGTTAAGGTTCTGCACAGTCTCGCTGAGATTTAGTGGACAGGGCATGCCTGAAAGTTTAACTGTAACTTTCCATAAAATCAATTTTGATTTCCTCTTTCCTACACTGTTTGTGAGACACTTTTGTGACAACCTGCACAACAATGTGTTTCCATGTAAAGAAAGAGAAACATTCACCCTTGCTTACCTTGTGCATGTGCTAGCCTTAGAGAGCAGGTGCAACAGATTATAGTCCAAAGAATCAGAACTCTCCTAAAGATAAAGACAAAAAGGTTATAAAATAATGATGGCAGACAGTTGAGGTATAGATTTTTCTGTACACTTCATTAATCTTACAAGTCTGTTTTTACTGTTTACACTCTAATGCAATGATAATAATAATAATAATAATAATAATAATAATAAATGCATAATTTGTTTTCTTATTTAATCTTATCAGAAGCTAACAACATTTGTTTATGCCTTAATTTATTCATTAATTCATTCAAGGCTTCTTAATGATTTAAAACAAAGACAAGCAAGATACTCTTTGCATTTTGAAGCTGTAACCAGTAGATGGGACTGATTATCTTTCAACTGATTATTTCAGCTCATCAACTCACAAGTCACAATATTGAATCAGAAGTTCCAGAACAAGGAACAAATCTAAGTTATAACACGTAAAGATGAAACTCTAAATGCTCATTTGCCATACACTCCTGTACCTCAACCTACCACAGTGATCCAATCTGCTGCAGAAGAGCAGCAGCTCTGGTTTGTTCAAAGCGACTAACATGTGTTTCACTACAACAAGCTTGGTCTTATCTTGCTGCCTGACAAGATAAGCTACTGCTCGGTGGGGCTAGGTGAGTGCTCCTACAAGACCACCTCTAATAAATCTAAAATTCACTTCATCACCTTAAAACCTACAACTCCAAGCGAAAGATACAGACGAATATTGTAACATGGTTCACATATTAATGCTGCATTTTATGTAACTGTGACAACCCGCCTTGATTAAAGCTTGATTATTATGCACTTTTTGACTGCAGGTTTTGAAAGAGTTTCATGGGTCTAAAAGGTGCCGCATTTCAACCCATAAAAGACCATGTAATCCTTCAACTGACATGACAACAGTGACATTTATGATCTCATGTCAGCTCATAAACAGCACATTTCAGACCATTGATTTTTCTCAAAGACAAGTGCTAAGAGGAGTGTTGATCGCTCACACGTAGAGATGTTAAATTATCTCTGATATGTGCAAACTCATATCATCAACAGGATTATGCTGGGTTTTTACACTCATGAAACTAATTATTTGGTTGTATGCAGTACATGAAACTGGACGCCTGTTGAGCAAGTGGTGCTTGAAGTATACCAGGCTCAGTGACAAATGCCATAATGAAGGCAGTTACAGGAAACCTTTTACATTTGTGGTTTTCCCAGAGAACCGCAGAAAGCCACTGGTCAACCACTGACACACTGACTGCTGGTTGAAGCTTTTAAAAGTTTCCCTCCCATGCACTGCTCTCACACTGACATTAGCAGAAACCAAGAAAGGAAGGGGGTGTGCAGTTTGTGACCAAGTCTCTCAGGTCCAGCAAGGTTATATGATGCAACATGTTGACTTTTATTTTCCCTCCCATTTGTGATAGCAGGCCAACCAGCTGAGTGAGATGCACAGCAGGGAGGAGAGAAATTGGGGGGGGGGGGTGACTGTCTCCTCCTCTCATACATCTCCCTCAAATCAGTACCAGATCATTCAGCGGCTCTTTCTGATACAAGCTGCAAAGACACAACTCTGAGAACAGCACAGTAGGCTACACTGGCTTCCACTGAGTGAGGCGCAGAAACAAAAAAAAAGTTACCCTACAACCTATTAAAGTATACCACCTGTTCAAGTAAACACAGACTTTAAATGTGTGCTATCTCTCAGGATCTATTAACAAATTCTGCAACAGACTACTTGAGTAAAATATTAGGCTACAACTTATAACAATGCTACAACTTAACACGAATACCACTGTCAAACGGACAATACGCCGTGCTTTAGATGCAGGTGATGTTCACAAGCACATGAAAAAAACAAACCGTGAAAATAGATATGTTGTTTGAATGTGTCGACTCACCCCCCGACTCCAGTGGTTTTGAGTTTGGAGTACGGGGCATTGTCCAGCTCCATAGCGGTTACTTCATTCTTTCTTGGGAGTTTTTACTACAGTCCAGACGAGGCAGACACAGTTTTTCCATTCCAGGTGTTCCTTGAGGGTCGCGCGAGAAGTCAACGTGCCAGGAAGCAAAATAGCAAAACAACGAATCAAACACGGTGGAATTAACCAGCGGTGAAAATGCTTCTTTATGTCATTGTCTTGACTCTTCTTATCCCTGTAGTCTCCTTCCAGAAGATTACACCAAAAAAAATAACAAAAAAAGACGCCCTGGAGAGCTCCACCTGTGCGCTTCCTATGTTTTGTCCTTCTTTCTTTCGCGCGTTTTGTAAAGTACAATGAACGTCAAGTCTAGTCCAGCTTTCTTTCCCGGGGAACCGTTGCAGGACAAGATGACGACCTCCGTTTTGAGCGTGTATGTGTGTGTGCGTATGTGTGTGCGTGTGTGTGTGTATCGACTTCCCAAAATGAAAGTTTATTGTGGACTGAGGAAAATCTTGAGAACCGGCAAGGGGGAACACCTCCCTCTGTCGCCCTCAGCTGACATCGAGGGAAACAAATTTGTAGCAGAGAAGACTCCTCCGGCCGAAGGTGTGTCTTTCTGGGGAAGCAGGGTCCTCTCGGATTGCACGTGTAAGTGTGCGTGTGTGTTGCTGGTTATCGCGTGCGGCAATAAATGAATGAACACACCCGTGAATGCGTTGTGCATCTGTCAGCCACAAGCAGTTGCATTTTTAGTCTTGTCAGGGCTGCAGCAAGAATTTTATATATACTGAGGCCATGAGTCCCATCAGCCCCCCCACAGGGAATTTTCACCAGACACCACTGTTAACTTTATTATTCCCATGTTTGTTTATGTCTGAAGTCACCTTGATCACGCGAGTTTCTGCGAGAAACCCCCACCCCAAACCGCCAATCTGAAATCATTTAGTATAAATGCTTGGCCCTGCACCTTGACTCAATTGTGTGGTGTGTGGATTCTTAAGATTACAAGGTACAAGGTTGTTTATACAGCACAAGGCTGCATAAAGATATTAAATTTGTAGTTCCTTCCTGCTACACACACAACATATAATTAAGTGTAGGTCTATGTTAAAGTATGGTAACATACAAAATAAAATAAAACAACACAGTTTTAATTATAGCCTAATTAATCATTAAATAGGCCTACTGATCGTTGTGTAGTTCTCTTGTTTCAGCAGGGGTTGCAGGTTATCTGTAGCCGACATTGTGTCAACAGTGTTGGTATAGTCCACAAAGTAACACTTTGTTTTCTTGTGGTTAGTGGAAGTTATAGTCGTGAGGACAGGGAAAGTGTAAGTTCAGGCAGGCAGAGAGGAGATAGCTGATGTGCGTTGCTCAGACAGAAGTGTCAGACACGCACTGATGAAATTAATAAAATAAAGATCATGAATTACCCGCGGTTACATATCCACAGTTGTTGTGTTTTTCCTAATGACAGATAGGTGACTTCATGAACAAAAATAATTAATTTTAGCTTTGTGTTTTGATTTTCACGGTACATTCAGAGTCAAGTGCTTGTTCTGAGATAAAAATATTTAAAATCGGTTGCTTCTGTCTTTATGTCTGAGGTATCCCATGTTCTTTAAATTCAGTTAAGATTTGGAAATCCTCCACCAGGCATTACTATGACAGTTCAAAATGTCTGCTGGGAAGAAGACCCCATTTTTGTTTATTTATCTTGGCTTTCAAAATGAAACATGCAATACAATTACCTGTAATGATTGTCTTTGTGAAATTTTTTTATTATAGAGTGGCTTAGTTATATTGTATTTTTGAGGCTGATATTGATATTTCAGAGTTGACATAAATGCATAGCATGAACAATTTTTTTTAAACAATCCCCTTAATTGTGGTAGCTTAAAGTTCCCCTCCAGACACATACTGTAAGTAGGCCTATGTAAAACTCTGCTATGATTAATACATTTACTCTTTCTCCCTCACTGAGGAATTGTGAATCTTTGAATGCCCGCCCACCACTGCTGCTTGCATTAGGTTGATGTGAAACAGCACTGGCATCAGGATGGTTAGCGGTAGAAGAAACATTGAAGAGATTCAGCCATAGACTACGTGTTTGAGCCTCAGTCAGACGCAGACTCAGATCAGGAGTCTGTTGTGCACCAAAATCAGTGACTAGCAGATGTATCAGAAGTATAGTTAGCATCTTTTATTTGTTTATGTTGTTTGTTAGCTTGTAACTGGCGGTGGTTGACACAGCGTTCCTTAAATATACAATAATGTCTGCTACGATGTCTCTGTGCGTTCACATTGCCACGTTGTTGTTACGTTGTAGATAGTGAAAGGAACCTGCAGGGTCCGGTTTACATCCTAAAACTGCATTTCAGGTCACAAAAACCTAAAATTGTAGAAACCCACAAATTGTTGGAACCAAAAACACAGGACATGACCTTGGTGTCCACAGCATTTTTCTTACTTGTGTAAAAAGTATAGGTGATACCCAATCACAATAAAGAACCTTTGTGTAATCACCCCACCATTGTATTTCTTGTGAAAGGGGTGGTATAACTTTTACAGGACAAGCTGTTTGACAGATGAAAATTTGCAGTATAAACACTCCTACTGTTTGTACTTCACAATTGCTCTGTCTGCGTCAGGTTCCACCAAACTACGGTATAATATGATGGACATATTTTGGCTAAAACAAATCATCAATTCATTTCATTTCACCTCCACTTCCGTTCTCACCAGAGTAGCAGTAGAGATCTGGGTTGCAGGGCTGCACTGGTTCCTGTTTGTGTGTGTGTGTGTGTGTGTGTGTGTGTGTGTGTGTGTGTGTGTGTTTGTGCGCTGTCGTGTGCTGTGAAATTCCTCTGCCAAAGAAAGTCCTCATTGACCCGCCTTCAGCAAACACGCTATGACAGTGTCCAGGGGAGACCCAACAGAGCACTGATTCAGCTGCCTGCAACTGGATCCCTCCTCCTCACACAGAGCCCCCTCACAGTTCGTCCTCTCAGGGCCAGGAAGGAAGGGAGCTCACCACCTTGAAAGAGCACTTCCCATGTACCTGACTGAGCTTCGTCAGATGTGAGCTTTTGTTACCACAAGTTTTAGTTCACAGACAAGAAGGGCAATGTCCTCACTGCCTTGTGAAGAGCCCAGAGGAAGATCTCCAATCTGGGGTGTAAAGTTTCATGGGGTTTGTAATGATTATTGCAGCAGCCTATGGAAGCGCCTCTCAAACTGTGGCCCAGGGACTGCCAAGTGCTCTGGAAGGCAGGCCAGGGGGCTAAGTAAGGAGAGGAACAGTTTGAAGGACTAGTTAGACATTTT
>NC_060170.1:12648167-12709179 GCF_021292245.1 Micropterus dolomieu
ATTTTAGGAAATATGCTCATTCACCTTCTTGTCAAAAGTTAATGGAGAAGATTTATACCATTCTCAAATGTGTACATTAAATATGACGCTAAAGCCAGGATCTGGTTGTCTTAGTTTAGCATACACACTGGAAACAGGGAAGAAGCCAGCTTGCCTCAGTCCCAAAGGACACAAAATCTGCCTACCAGCACCTCTAAAGCTCACTACACATTACACATTTATTAAATCTGTACAAAAGTTAAAACGGCTTTAAAGGCGAGGTACGTGAATCCAATCCAATACACGTCTTTTTGTCAAATTCTCACAGACTCACAGTTAGCTGTCTGTTCTCGGTGTGCACTGAAAAACAATCGGAACATTTGTCAGAACAAGCCACACAACACTATTCCAGCTATTTTAGACATGATTTGTCTGTCAGGGAATGTCAAATTATTTGCCCACAGACATTCAGCTTGAATTCTAGTTTGCAAAGATAATTTTACTATTGTGATAGTAGCTATAACAGGAGAGAGTTGTATCGCATCGCTGTCTTGAGCTGATGTGCTGGCTCTGGGGCCCCCTTCTTCCAGTCTTTACCCTAAGGCCCCATCCACACTACTCCATTTTAGTTTACAAACAGAGAATTAAAACGAATATGATCTCCATCCACACCAGCGTTTCCGTTGCGTTTTGGAGTTGATCTCCGTCTTCATTAAAAAGACTGAAAACGCACAGCTAGGACCCGTTCAGGAGCACTGGGAATGTGCGTGCCAGTGTAAACATGAAGCAGATTGTCTATTCTGTAGTAACAGAAGTTTTGGCGAAAGAATAAATAAATACAGACTAAGTATCAGACCAGTTTTTTTTTGTTGTTACTTGGATCAATAACGAGCTGGGACTGTTACTGAATGTAACACGGTAGTGTGGCGGCAGAAAACAGACTGGGAGATGTTGCAAAGTAAACGGCGACATGCACAGTACAAGTTTAGGCAGATGAGTGTTATTTGCACGGTACAGAATATTTTAATAAAAATATGATGTCAAAAACCCGGTCAGCAGCATTGTGTTTCTGCTTTGCAAGACCCAATCAGAGAGCCGAGAGTGAGCGGCTGCATCATCGTTTCTAAAGTCCTCAGTTTTGGCCCGTCGTCACTAAAACGCCCTCCAGAGTTTTGAAACACAAAACGGGGTCGGCAGCGTAAGGTGAGCAAACCTCTGTAATTGTTATGTAAACTCTTCCCAGATATGGTTCCTTGGAACACATGGGTTTGTGGTATATGCTGTTGGTCTTATGGGTCGCTGCACCTGAGGGCGGAAGCAATTATATTACCGTTTACTACCTAACAGCAGTTGAACAAGACTTTCATTCCAGTCGTAGCAAAGACTTTTTTCCATTCTTGATTGAGGCCTGAAAAAACCTGTTTCATGGAAATCATGAATGAGCTTTGGTGGACAGAGCAATTAAACAGATTTGTTTTTTTAAGGAGATCAGGAGGCAAGTTTTTCTATTAGTGTTTTATGAGTTGATTTTCTTCCACTCGTCACCATATGACTACCATCCAAGGCCCTGTCTATAACCATTGTCAGGTGTGGATAGGCTCTGTGATTGTTTTTCTCCAGACCAGTGGTGGGTAATAGAAGTCAGCTGGCCTGTATAACCCAGCATTATGATGCATGTTAGAAGTTCAGTGTCTGCAGGAAATTGGAGGATTTTCCTGCAGACAGACAGTGTTAATGTAACTAGTGTGCCTATACCATATGCATGTAAATCATCCTTATTTAACAGAGCAGTCACATAATATGAGCAACATTTGGTTGCGCACAGTGTAAGCTGATGTATTCCACTGACTATGGCTGATATTTCTGAGATAAGGAAAAACATCAAAAGACCTGAGGGGATTTAGATCATTTAGGTTATCCCTCTCTATTTTCTATTTTTAGAAAATAGAACATGCATCCTTTCATGCCATGATCTAGTGATCAAAACTCTGGTCTGATAAACACAGAGTCTTTTGTTTGTCTTGGGGAATTGGGGCCAGCTGAATATAGCAATCTCTGTCCAGGCACAGCTGGATCCAATAAGTGGATGCCCTGGTGCAATGTTTACCCATTCCATACATTACAACAGGAAATTTTGAGAAAAGTTATATATTTTATTATTTATATATTATATATAATATATTATATTTATACATTCTTGTTAGGTAAGTCCAAATCAGTATCATATATTAGCATCTCTCTGTTTTTAATATGTTGCTGCCTCAGGATGGAGCTGTATAACCTCTAATTAGGGGAATTTTTTGAATAGGTTTAACAGTTACACAACAGTTGCTGATTTCAGTGACAAACCATGGGCTCAGATGAACAAATAAATTTGAGCTGAAACAATTGTCGATTAAAGAGTGGTGGTAACAATTTTGATAGTTAATATATACAGTGAAATGACATTGAATGAATTATCTGTTGCTTTGGACAAAACAAACAATTTGAATGCGTCAACTCTGGGACTTAGACCCTAAAATAAATGCAATAAAGACAAATTGTTACTTGAATGTCCTAAAGCATACCCTACTTTATTGTCTGTTTTACTCTAAATGGGTCCATAATTTACTAAATGAACGTCATGCTGTATTGAAGAAGACTTACCAGGTAATAAATGAAGTGAGAATTAGGAGCATTTTGTCATAGACTTCTATACAATCTGACTTTTTTTTACCCTGTGATGACTATTAGAAAGATTGCAGGTCTAAGGCACATGCCACACGGGCTTTACTTTTCACACCCAGAGGTTCCTGCTTAGTTATAAACAAAAAACATGATCTGGGCCCGTATTTATCAAGCTTCTCAGAATTACTCATCAGAACACGGCTAAGAACTGACTTAAGAGTAAAAAAATTCTTGGCTCAAAGCTGAGCTTACAAGGTAGCTATCAAGCATCATAGTCCTAATTTGAGTGAAGTGTAGGACTAAATCTTAAGTGTCAGTCTTAGCGCTGATTCGCGACACTTTGCTGTGCAGCAAACAGGATTTTGGATGACGATATAGCCAAGGACCAATTACTGAAGAGATTTTCAGATAAATTCACATTGAATGGTGAAATTCCTAAGAGGAGTTTATATTCAACATACGTTTAACAATAAAGAATTTTCAAGAGAATACATTATGATATAGGCCTACACATTAAGAAATATAAAAAAGGTTATCTTTATATGGGGCCATCAATTGCACCTACTACTCCTGTGAAGCCGGCTATTTGAATAAACTGTGTTTGCTTCTGTTGGATTACTGGGGTGTTGTTAGTAAGTCGATGAAACGCGTGAAGGTGTGTGGAGCTGTAGCCTAAGTGCTATAATTGTTTCCATGACTATTCGGCTTTTTGATGGTTGTGACGGCCACAATCATCAGCGTTGCTGCGTTTGTCCTGTGGCGTCATCTCCACCTTCAGTTTAACTGAAAACGCATTACTGTGTAAAGTCAGTGGTGAGATGACGTCCCTCACCAACTCGCTGACAAGGATTATGCTTGTGCTGTCCGACCCCGTCTTATTAACTGCACGTTGTCAGAATTCTTCCTCTCCGCATGTCTCTGTCTCCACAGTGCCATCACAAGCCCTACTGGCAACTCCTAAACTCTTGAGAGACCTCTCGAGCTATCTTAAATAACTGGGAGAGTAAGAGTGAGTCTTAGCATTAAGAAATTTGATAACTTGCTTTTATTCTTAAGTTTAAAAGTAGGAGTAAATTTCATGAATTGTCAGCACTTAAGACTAAAATTGCACTTTGAGAAGCTTGATAAATATCCCAGATCAGACTGAGACCAGTCTTAAAATACATACTGGAACTTTGCAACAGATTTCTTGTTCAAAGCGGTCTAATCAATATTTTCACATTATCAAATGATCAAATGTTCATCTGTAATGTCAAAGTGGCTGTTAGCAATGACACAAACAGAGAACTATCACCTGCTTTTTAGTGTCTTTTGGCCCACAGATTTACAGTTTTGGTTCAGTCTCACCTGTCTGACCTTGATTGTCACTGCAGCAGGCAACTGATTTTAGTGAAAAGACCGCTCATAAACTCCTTTAACACCCAAGCTTGGCACAAAACAACGCACAAAGTTACCAGTTATTAACATAGTGGGACTTCTTAAGAGCCAGATATAGTTGGTGGAGATGAAACACAGCAACATTTTGCTAACACATTCACTATACCAACCTTATATGGTGATTTACATGTAATGTACAGCATATTGTGCTCCCCCAAGTGTCTAATAATCAATTAATGCCAGTTTAAAGACTTGAAAGAACAAACAAAAACATCTAATTTACATTATCTGCTAGCAGGTCAGATTCTGCCGTTACAGCACAAACAGATAGTTTGGCAGCTTTTCTGTGCAAATGAAAAGCTTTCAAAGAAGCTGTACAGCTCAAACCAAGGTATTGTGAGGGTCTTGTTCATACAAATAATGAGTGATGAAATATCAGGGTCATTAAGGTTTTTCATGAATATCAGGTCGTTGATTACCAACATGTTTTTAGGTCAAGCTGCGTGTTAAGTAAACACATTGGATATTTTCTTTGTGGTCACAGGACTGTTACATCCATCAGTCATCTGAGGCACTGTGTTATGCTGCAGCAGTTCACAGATTTCCCACATTAGGCCTGTTTACAACTTATATATAATACATCATGTCAGAGCAAAGAGCACAATATTGCAGTGATGTGGTAAGCCAAGAGTCTCATCTTTCCTTGCTTCTCAATAAAATGGTAATAATAATAATTTGAATAGCGAAAGTGCTTGAACAAAAAGTCTGAATCTTTCTGAAGGCCACATTAGACGCGATAATTATTGCCAATTCCTCACCCCGCCGAGCTGCAGAAAGACAGACGCTGCTGCCAAGTCAGAGGCATTGTTGTGGTGACATTTGAGTGGAAGATCAAGCCGCTGATGAATAATCCATATTGAAAAGCAGCTCTTTCTGCCAAATGTCAAACAGCAGCAGGAGCTATTGTTCAAAGCGCGGACTCTAAAACTTTTCATTCACCATCATCACAATGCCTTGTCACAGAATGTAGTGCAATGCAGGGTGAACTGAACATACAGTTGTTTATAGAACTGTTGCATTAGACTTACATACTGCTAGTCACGTAACCCACTGCTATTATAATGTACTTTCCTCACTGACAATGCCCTTCACTCATTAATGTTTTTTGACAAGCTATAGTTTTTAGTTGATTTTAATCATTTTTAGAAGCCAGGAGGGACAAAACTGTCTAGCATTTTACAAGAAAATAATAATGTTAATTGAACATTTTGAATAGAAAAATGTGTTTTTAATTCTCACATTTATCTAGCCCTAGGCTTTGGGGACTTGTGGCTTAAATGCTGTATGCTGTCCCACCAATATGAGAATAATATACTACTGTAACTGTAGCTTTGCATGCATCATCATAACAGAGGTACCCGATCTATAAATGTCTCTCCTATTCTGGATAATAAAAGGGGATTTGTTATGGAGAGGCCACACTAAGAGATCTCACGACAGTGCTACATCTTGCAAATCTAGAAATATTCACTCTTATCCTCAGCCAGGCCTTTCCTCATCCATCCTCTGCTACACTGTGTGCACTAAGTATGAGCCAAAATCAACTTCCTGCCCCCTCTCTCTGTTTACTGCAACAGTTGAGAAGAGGAAGACAAAGATCTTAATACAGCGATTAATCAAGAGCACAGTGTAGTCTTCTGTGAGTACTGTATCTTACCTGATTTGCTTACCATCCACATAAACTGATATAGTGATTGTATTTAGCCAGCCGTAAAGCCAGGCCATGTTGCAGGGCTTTCAGCAAATCTCCATGTGGAAAAATATTTTTGAATTAACAACAAACAGCCTCCATTTGGATAAGCATCACAAGTAACATCTGATTTGGACAGACTAGACAAAACAAATTAGCGAGTGCTTCAGTAGAGAGCGGACTAAAATGGACCCAGCAGAGGGTTTGCTGTTCCGACACAGGTCCACCGCCCCCAGGCTTCCGTAAAACACAAATCTACCACCTGGGTTTGTAAATGCAGGCTGAAAACAGGCCCACTGACTGTACAGAAACATACACCCCTCATGACTCAGACTGTTCTCAAGTGGATACAGTCATTCCCAGCATGCTTTGGTGTTAATTTTGGTGGTGGTGGAAAGGATGCAGAAGCTTCAGTGTGTGTTCTCTTTTTAGAAATGCATTGCAAATACAACCTTGTATTCACTGTCTTAAAAAAGGCTGTTTTGTCCCGGATACCAGAGGTAGAATGTATTATACATTTTATGCACTTTTGCAGATTTAACAAGACTGAAGCTTCCAAAATGCTTCTTCAGAAGTGCTTGCTGGATGGTCGAATTGCTGCGGAAGATCCTTCCCCCCATACCTCTCCGACTGAAAAAGTGCGCCATTATCTCCATATCTAAATAATATCACGCAGTGCTTTGAGCTAAATGCTAACCTCAGCATGCTAACATGCTCACAATGACAGTGCTAACATGTAGATGTTTAGCAGGAATAATGTTTACCATGTTCACCATCTTGGTTTAGTGTGTGAGCATACTAATATTTGCTAATTAGCACGAAACACCCATTACAGCTGAGGCTGATATGAATGTAATTACATTAACTGCCACATTGCATATAGTCTCTGTTATTATTTATAACTTGTACATCTTGCTTATTGCATATTTATTCATATAGGTTTATGTCTTATAACTTGGCTGCATCAGATTCTGATTAGTTTTTTTAGATTAGGTATTTAATCATAAGCCAAAGTATTGGACAGATTTTGACCTGATTATGACGTTAGATGAAAAGTCAAGAAATCACCAATTTGATTACAATTCATTCTTAAGGCGAAAATGAATGTCTGTACCAAATTTCAATCCATCCAATAGTTGTTTGACATTTCACTCAAAACCACAACTGTAAAACTAACAGTGGCGTTAGAGGAAATGGTAGGGCAGTCACCAAAATCCTTAAGCTTCCTCCTCTGAAGACCATGCCCATCTGTACAAAATTTCATGATAATCTATCCAATAGTTGTTGAGATATGTCTGACTCTGGACAAAAATGGTGAACAAACCGACCAACAGGTTGACATCGCTGTCCCTTGAGCCACACCAGGGCTAAAAATGAACTTGAGTAATGGCCCTCCAAAGAGACACTGACCCTTCATATGCTGAAAGTGGAAATAAATTGCATCACCCTGCCCAGGAACCTTAAAGGAAGTCTGATTCACTGAACTTCCCATGAGGACGAGTAACCATTGTTCACTTCATTTGTTTTGTTTTTGCCCTAAGTCACAATCAAGAAACTCAATTCCCAAGACTTTCCACTCTCCATTTTCCCCACAGCACAGCATCGGTTGTCTTAAACTCAGCCCCTCCATTGCAGTATATCAGATGGATCTGTGCTGCTTTTCAGCTGTGAAAAAAAGAGTAATTCGTGTTTTAGAAAGAATTAGACAAGGAACAGTTCACATATTAGTCACATAGAACTGTTCTTTTCAGCAAAACATTGATGAATGATTTGTTCCATCCATCCATCGTCAACCACTTATCCTGCGTACAGGGTCGCGGGGGGCTGGAGCCAATCCCAGCTGACATCGGGCGAAAGGTGGGGTACACCCTGGACAGATCGCCAGTTGAATGATTTGTTTAACCGTATTATTTCTGGGCTGTAGTACATACCACAGCACTAGTGAGGCGTAATATGACTGTACAGCGAAAGCATCAAGAGATATGATACAGTAAAGGCCGGAAAGGGGAAACTGTTTCTCGAGCAAACCTGTAAATTCCTAACAGATTGAGCTTCTTGATTGAAGGCCTTGTTTTTGGAAGAGTAGTTGGGGAAAAAAAACTTGTAACAGTGTAGGATTTGTTTCAGGTCAGGTACAGATAGCATTAGCAGACGGACAATGGGGTCACTGATCTGAGTTTTACTTGTAACAGAGAAGCATGAAGGTCTTATCAGAGAAGTCTGTGAATTACAGTGCGGCTCTTGTTTGCCAGCTTATGCATAGGCAGGCATACTGGTGTACCACATAGGTTTGTGTTCAATCTACAAATATGTCTTTTGAGATCTTAGAAGATCGACAGTCGAAAAGAAAAGAAAGTTGGACTCGTTTTACTGCCGATAAAATATTCTTGCCTGTCTCATCTGCAAAATTTAGAATTGACCTTACAAAATAAGACACCCTAAACTAGACATCTCGTCTTTGCTGTACATGGTCGTATGACACCATAACGCCACAAATAGAAGCTTATTCAGTCTGATACGGCAGAGCAGGATGACTTCTGCAGATGTAATCTTCAGGTGCGCCAGTCTCATTTATCTGTCATCCTCCCAGGGCTTCGGAGAGCGTCTTTATCAGTGTCCCACAGAAAGGAATTCGCAAAGACTGCAGATGAAATATGGAGGGACTGGTTTCAGCAGAATCACTCCCGGCAGCCCTGAGAGGAGGAGATAATTACCACTTTGACAAGCTTTGATCACAGGTACAGTTATTCTCAGAATGTCTGTGTTGATAGAACAATGAGATGACTGCTTCAAAATTTAGATAAATTTGCGGTAGTTTTTCTCTCCCCATGATCAGATTCTGAATAGAAGCTCTGTCTAGCGCATGGAGGGACAATAACAAAATGAGGGTAGTTGACGTGGCATGGCTTAGCTGTCCATAACTCTCTTTTGATTTGTAGAAGTGGAGAAAGGGGGTCTGATGATGGCTACTGAAATATAATGGGAGCGGGGGAGTGGTAGTCCTGGGTAAGTCATCCGTGACCTGTAAATGCTGTGGGTGGAATGAGTCACTGTGGGTTCTTTTTTGTCAAGAGGCAGCAAATTATTCAATAAAATGACAGAGGGATCAGTGTGCTGGAGTCAGTTTTAGCAAAGTAGGAGGTGTGGAGTCATGAGGGGTAACGCTGGCGTGAAGAAGAAATGAAAAACCTCAAGGTGAAGCTATAGCCTCACAGCAAAGAAGAAAGGTTCAGTTTATTGAGATCTCTTTGAAAATGCATCCAGACCACAGTGCAGCCCTAAAGCAAACACACCTCCTACACTTGCTGCCTGGGCTAAACTCAGATACAGCATTTGTTAGCAGGGCCACCCACTTGCAGGAAGGAAGATATCTTTTTATGTATGTGTGTGTTTAAAGGTAAAGTCAAATGAGTCAGGTTTCTTTCCCCTCTGACCTCAAAATGTTCACAAAGAATCTCAAGGCAGCGTTTTGTTTATTATGTTACATGGGAACTCATGGTTAGCAAGTGTATTTTTCCGCTTATGCAGGATTCATTTATATTTTACCTCATCCTGTATCCTACTCATTAGTACTTCACTGATGTTGTTCTCCTGAAGGCTCAGATGCCTCAGTGGGAACTGCGTCCTGCAAAGCAAGGCCCCGATGATGTCGTTTCCTCCCACGTCACTGATGCCATTCCTGTCCAGATCCACCTGCTGCAAACTCACGTTATCTTTCAACATGTCGGCTAGCAGCCTGATCCCTGGGTCACCCAGGTTGTTCTCGTCTAGGATGATCTGGGTCAGTGAGATGTTTCCCTTGAGGCTACCGAAAAGTTCCTTCCACGCTGCCAAATCGGCACCGCTGGTCTGTGCAAGCCCTAAATACTGAAGATGCGAGCTGTGCCTCATATATGATGCTAACAGCTTTACTCCGTCGCTGCTCAAGCCATTTCCACCAATGTCCAGTTCTAAAAGCACAAAAACCCTGAAAGAGCTCCACCCAGTGGGGAGCTGCAGAAGCATATTCTGCTCAGATGGGAAAAGCATTGCCTGTTGGATGGCAGCAGCAGCTCTCGCTGTTTGCTCCTGCAGCTCAGCTATTCCGTTCAACAGGGTCAGCACTCCTTGGTCACGCAGTTTATTTCCAAACAAGCTGTAGAGATAGAAAAAAGTGGTAACCATGGAGATTTATTTCAATTTCTCCATGACCTGCTCACTTTAAAGGGTATGCACTTGATAGTAAGCTTTCCCTTATGCAACATATGTAAGTGAGAAACTACAGAATACTTTTTTCAAGCTGAATGAAAATGTCACATAAATGTTTTGCAGCTGCTTGTTGACCATTGATGATTTTTATGCGTATTTCCCTGTTAGTGAGTCGGACATATTTGGTATCTTTATTCAGTGAAAGGTCTAAGAATTTGCAGCCAGCCACCAAGGGGTGATCGATATGTTTTGACTTGTCATGTCATCCATCTATACAGTCTGTGGTTGAAATCTATACGTGCATTTTCATCATCGTTTAGTAAATACTCTTACAGGGAAACGTTTGTGTCCTTATCTTTAATAGATAGACAGATAAGAGGCAAGAGTGGCATTAATATTCTCATGCAACTCTCCAGCAGAAAGCAAAGAAACATACTCCCCAGCTATGCTGTATCTCT
This sequence comes from Micropterus dolomieu, assembly GCF_021292245.1. Lineage (NCBI taxonomy): Eukaryota > Metazoa > Chordata > Actinopteri > Centrarchiformes > Centrarchidae > Micropterus > Micropterus dolomieu. Next base: position 12,658,587 of record NC_060170.1, read on the forward strand.
ATATAAGCTATCTACATCTGTCAATATGTCTCTGAGCCAATGTCACACTGACAAGCCCTTGCACATTCATTGTATTTAGTGGGGGGAGAGAATAACTCAGAAATGTATGGCATTGGAGGCATTTCTTGTTCACATAAAAGAGATGGATTTTATAATTCAACAATGAAAGGCTAAGATTTTATACTGCGAGGCTGTCCTTGGATTAGCTGTGTCTTTTTACTGTCTCTTCAGTTTTATTATGTTCTTTTCTAAAGTCACATTAAAACACTCTTGAAAGGCTGGTGGCGCCGGATCTGCTTGTAATGCAGTGTGTTTTTCAAATACGATTGTTATTCATTCGCAGAATGTGTTGTAACATGGCCCGGTGGGCCCTGGGACTTACTGTAAGCCTTTGACCTGAGGCTTCACTCTCAGAATATCCAGCAGGATGTGAGCGCCATATGGGCCAATGAGGTTGAGGTTGAGGTTGAGCAGGGTGACCTCGGACGGGCTGCTCCTCAGGGCCCCCGCCAAGCTCAGCAGAAGGTCGTCTGTCAGGTCCGTGTTCCTCAGAACCAGCTGCTCCACCGCATCGGATGTGTTCAGCACCGTCATCATGGCATCGAGCTACAGTTACAAAAGAAGAGAAAGTCATAGAAGTATTTGTGCTTTTATTTTTGGATTTGGTTTGGCTTGGTGCTTGGAGACATATCTACAAGAAGTTGTCACTGCAAAAAAAAGGATGGGAATGTATTTGCAAGTTTACCCACTGGAAAGATTTCATAAGGCCAAAGGTCGAGGTCTCAAGTTAGACACATTTTCCAACAATATATTTATTCCTTTTTTTCTGTATAATATATATTTTTACTATATATTTTGGCTAATGCTGGTCAGAAATGGTCTTCCACATGAGGATGCAAGACTGTACCAAGAAATTACACAAATATAAATACCTCATATAACTTCTAGTTCACCTCAATCGGCAGACAGCAAGGTTTAATAAAATGCAGGAATCCCATTTTGTAGCACAGATAGATAATTTTTTTTTACTCAACAGGCTGTGATGCCAGAATTTGGCATCACAGCCCTGAGAATATTGAGAGTATTGCGAACATTAAGTATTTACTGTTTGTGTGTGAGAGCAGCATAGCTCCAAAATGTGATGTTGGTCAGCAATGAGGTGTGAGTCGGACAGGTGCTGGAGGTTTTCTAAACACCGAGACGGGTTGAGGGTTCAGGAAGACATATGGTCTGGCTGGCAGCCACATCCACTGTGCCACTTTGCTAGACCTTGAGGAATTTTTCAGGCACTGTTGGAAGCTCTTTCATCATGATGGCTACCACCGAGCCAAACGCCTGCCTGTCCCAGATAAACCTCAGTGACCATTTGTTACAACCGCTTGTAAAGTTATCAACTTTTTATCGGTCAAATAAATGTTACATATCAATGACATAATGCCCTTTTACTGTTGTACTAGTAGTTTTTATGTTTTTGAGTTTTATATCTAACATTGTGTGTTTGTAAAATCAATAAACACACTGATACTGAAATACATATTCATCGCTTTTAGACTGCATCATCTTATATAAATCCTAATATGGGAACGGATGATATTTGCATAAAATTTTTTTACAACATTTTTTCTGTTGCATTTGTTTGTATTGTGGAAAATGGCTGGAACTGTGTTGTGTGGCTTGGTCTGAGTCATTTTGTTTGTTTCCTATTTACAAAGCCAGGGCTGCGTACAAACACCGATATATTTTTAGCGCACACAGAACGGACAGCAAGCAGACTGTGAGGAGATATTTGCTGAATTTGACAAAGCCTGTATTGAATGTAGGCTATTGGATTCAGTATGTATTGGATTAGAATTGCATACCTTAATGTTAAGGCTGAAAACTAAATAACTATATTAATGGGAAATGTATACCTTTAAAAGACAAACAATTTTTATATTAACACCATTAAATTACCAGTTCTAAAACAAATGAATGCACACTGCTGGATAACGCAGGGATGTGATTATTTCCACTACTTTTGCCAGAGATTTATGCCAAGAGCATCTCTGGCAAAAACACAGATTCACCACAGTAATTTCTGTTGTACACACACCTGCGCCTGCAGGTCTTGTTCTTTAACAGGCTCTTCTTTGCCAGCACTCTGGCTGGCCTTGTCCCCTTCTTCCTCTGGCTCTTCATCAGGCTGCAGGATGGTGTCACTTTCTGCACTGAGCTCCACATCTGAGCCTGGAGCTTTGGGGCACAATGACAGTGTCTTCTGGAGCCGGCACCTCTCCAGGACTTGGCATACAAAGAGAAAAAAAAACAACTCAGGCGCAATAAAACTGTCTCTCTTAAAGCCAAGTGCACACAGCGATAGTGATACCCACTGTTTGACGTGAGAATGCAACTACTGAAAAAATTCAGTTTGAGCATTCGTGTTCAATAGAGAAAACAGATCTGCTGCAGTGAGATTTATGCATGCGTATATATGTGAACAATGTCTGCATAACCTCATCCATCCATCCATCTTTCTTTCAAGCGTACATCTTTCAACGCTTCATTTTATTGCATATTCAACCTTTTCTGCTTAAGTGTATTATGTAAATCAGTTACAGCACTCCAGGGGGATTCCAGTTTGTTCCTACTGTGCTGTGGTTTCTTTACTCACGGTTTGCCTTGAACCACTTGTGTTTGTTTGGGCCCTGCTCCAGGGCAGCGCTCATTTCCACACATTCTTCATAGAAGTCCTTCAGTCTTTCCCCATCTCTGTTTTTCCCATTTGATCCCAAGTACTTCTGTTTCTCTCCATTTTGCTTAGTCAGTGCTTCCTCATCCTGCAATGAATCTTTAAAAAGAAACGCACACTTGTGTTCTTTTCCCATTTTTCCCCCCACAAAGAATATTAAATACAAATACCACATGCAGATGGATTGAAGGTCATCCTTCATGGAAGAGGACAGAAAATAGAGGAGAAAGAATTCTCCTCTATTTTCCATAGTGTTTTGCAGAAATGAAACCAGCTAAAATGAGTCAAACAGTGCTCACCGAAAACTTTGCTTGTCTTATTCGATGGCGGCTGCTCTGTCAGCTGTGCTGTGACATCGCTGGTTGTTTTCTGCTGTTTCTGCTCTTGCCTTGCAGACGATGCTTGGTCTCCACATTTTTCTGACACTGTTGGCCTCCGCGAGACCTCCGTGCCCTTGCTGTTTCGTCCCTCTTCCCTCTTATTTCCAGCAGCTTTGCCTTTGCTCTCTTTCTGATTGGTTTGACCCTTGCGTCGTTTCTTCTTGGAGGTCTTTTTAATCCCAGCTACAGTCGGGTCTTCGCTGTCTGTAGATCCTCCGCCGCCTTGCTTGATGTGTTTTCTTGTCCTCCTCACTGACTTCTTCTCTGGTTTAGCTGGGATAAACAGAGGGGATGATGGACATGACTCAGTGGTGCCTGCATTGGAGACATTAGAGAGAAAATTGAATTTAAAACAAATGCTTTGTGGTACATTTTGTCTTTAAAGTAGCCCATTGAAATCAAGGACTGGGCCTAATGTCAAAAAAATGTTGATGAATAAGCTTTAGGAAGTAATGGAAAATTGAGACACTCATTCCCAGACTTTGTACCGTTGCCAGGGCTCTGCTCTAGAGGGAGAATTAAGTTCTCCTTTGTGTCATCATTCAGCTGCTGGCATGAGCTGTATTTGCTTCGGACATTTGTACATCTGAAAAAGATGAAAAATATGCTTTCCTCATGACTCATATTTCCTCCCCTGTACCACCACCACTATCATTCCCTCATGTCTTGCAATATGCATCATTTTTCCTCCACCGTCGACTCACAATACATAATATTTGCAGAGCAATGGGTTAAACTGATGTGTTTTGATCGGTACTAATTTCTCATCACTGCCAATGCTATGCTGTCCGCTCCCCAGAGGATGAGATCTGACCTGTGACAGGGTATCCCTCCAGCCAGCCAAGCCAACCTGAAGCAGCTCTTTCTGCCCTGCTGGAACCCAGGAGCGTAGCGGTACTCACAGCAGGAACTGATTCTGGCCACCATGATGCCGTTAACGTACAAGGTGGCACTAAAGGGGTAGCCTCTGTGTCTCTGAGAGACAAACTGGAACTGCTCTGAAAGATACAAGGAGAAATTGTTATGAAATGCTTAAAGGTTGAACATATTCAGCATGGTCATCTGACTGTCTTGTTTTTCTTGTGTTCTGTACTCATGATGCTATGAGACACTTGGGGTGGCAGCATCCACTAAATAGCATACAGCAGCGGTTCCTAATGTGTTTGGCTTGTGACCCTTGACAACCAAGCAGTGACCCCTCGTTACAGGTTACATATTAAGGTGGAAATCACGTTGCTGATTTGAAATGTTCACTTCATCACAGGTCAAAATGATGTGATGTTAGCAGGTTCAGTGTCTTTCTTTAGTTTAGTTATAAGTTCAGTCTGAGGCTAAACAATTCAGTGCAAAACCTGGACAATACAAGCAGATTTTAAGGTTAATAGATCAGCAGCCACCTATTTGCAACAGATTTATCACATCCAGATTGTTTCTGTGGTCTTTCAATGCGCTTTGAATCTGGCAACATACTGTATTTCACGCTTAAACAATGTCAATTTCAATTTATGTCACCAGTAGTTGTATAATAAAACATTATGTATATGAGCTATAAGCACCACAACCAAAGAGTTATGTTCTTTTCTAAGATAGTACTTTTTCAATAGTTTTGGAGGCAAAGTTTTCCTGTATTTCAGAAGACAAAAAAAAACGTGAACATGATGTTTATTCATTTAGTCATTTTGTGTTTTTCTTATTTTTCCTTTTTCTCTAGCAAAAATTTCCAGTTGGGTCATTAGCATACAATATGTCATATTATTTTTAAAAAAATCAAATCAAGACCAAAATCAGACTGAAGACAGAAGTCCCATTTAGGAGTAAGACTTAAAGGAAGAGCAAGATCTGAGTCCAATTTAAGAGGAAGGCGGTTATGTCACACTGACATCTTTAGTCATTTGTAAACCATTTTCATATAGTCATTGATGCTGTCTAGGTAAGTTATATCAAAATAAAAAATAAAGAAACACATAGGCTATATGTCATGAGTTTAAAGGGCTCATTCACCCAAATTACAAAACACGCATTTTGTCACTCACTTTTAGTGGTACTGTATCTATCCATACAGAAAGCTTTGAATATGTATCTCTAAGCCTTTTTCCCCACCCCAGTACAGGTGAAGGTGAATGACATTTTGTTTGTGGGGCTCACAGCACTGAAAAAGTGACATTTAATAAATTCCACAGCAACATTATTTTCCTGTTACTCTCGAAAATCCACATAACACAATGTCAAAATCTTTCCTAGTGACTCTTTCTTCTTTAAAAGCCACTCTTCACACCAAAGTAAAAATGAAAGCATGGATCCATCCTGCCTTGTATCAACGGTTCAGGCTGGTGGTGGTGGTGTAATAGTGTGAGGTATATTTTCTTTTCAGTTTGGGCACAAGCAAACACAACACAACAGCCTACCTGAGTCTTGTTGCTGACTATGTCCATTCCTTTATAACCACGGTGTACCCATCTTCTGATGGCTACTTCCAGCAGGATAATACACCATGCCACAAAGCTCAAATCATCTCAAACTGGCTTCTTGAACATGACAATGTTGTACTCCACAATCACCAGATTTCAATCCAATAGAGATCCTTTGCGATGTGGTGGAACCATTGATTCCTATCATGGATGTGCAGCCAACAAATCTGTAGCAACTGCATGACGCTATCATGTCAGCATGGACCAAAGTCTCTGAGGAATGTTTCCAACACCTTGTTGAAAGTATGCCACAAAGAATTAAGGCAGTTCTGAAGGCAAAAGGGGGCCCAACCCGGTACTAGCAAGGTGTACCTAATAAAGTGGACTGTGAGTGTAGTTTACAGTACTCCAAAATAGATAGATAAAACCAGTACCATAAAAGTAAATCTAAAGTCATTACAAATCTAAACATTGCTAAATCCTAAATAGACAACTCCTAAGTCAACTTATACAGCTACAAAAAAAAAGCACAACCACATTTTCAAGCAGAAATCCATAACCTCTTTCTTTTACATCTGCCTGACATTGTGATTTCCTCCCTGGAGTGACAGCTGTACAATGTGTGTCAACATGTACCGGCTGCAAAGATGAAATATCTTGTCTTGTCTACTGACTTTTTTATGTGAACATGGTCTATCGGGTCACACATCTGCTTTCTATTCTTGTTGAACGCAAATACTGCCTCAGGCTAACGTCCTCGTCATGTTTTTTACGGAGTTGCTTTGAGGGCAGATCAGTAATTAAATGCATGAAAAGAGGGAGAAGGTTTAACACAGCTAAGTTCGCTCATGTATTATTCTGGGTTTGTTTAATGTGGGAAATCACCCTCATTTTCCTATTACATTTTTGAAGATCACTCCAATAACAAAGACATTTTAAGTTTTACATTTTTTTCAACTGTATTTTTAAAGCGAAGTGCTCTTTGTGCACATTCTTGGGCATTCTAGCAAAACAGCTTTACATTTCACAGCTCGTACCTCCTGGAGTCAACAGGCCTTTAAAGACGCAGATATTCTCCCCTCCGTTGACTTGCTGGAGTACCTTCAGCTCATCCTGAGTCGACCGCAATCCTGACCCACGATGACAGTGTCCTAGGTAGGTCATTGTCACAGTGACGTTGGATTTCTTTGCCTCCTTTTGTGCCATAAGGTTACTCTGTTATGAAGAGAGAGGGCGGTGGAAAGAGCAAAAAAGTCTGAGTTTGAAAAGAAGTTTCAATACAATTTCACAGGAAGTTAAACAGATGCTATGTCACCTGTTTTTTAGGGTGACCTCCAGTTCTCTGAGAGGCAACTGAGGAGAAAGATCCTCTTATTTTGTCGTACAGGTAAGGGCAGGACTGACTCAGAGCCCCTTTCATTGAGTTGAGACTTGACACCCTTGCTGTGATGGCTGGGAGGTAAACATCATCTTTACCAGTTCTTCTCGAACGGGCTGTCGAATCATCCAGCTAAATGGGGACCACGCATTAATCAAAGGGGTGAATCCACTTCACATTAACCCTAATGTCCTGTCTCTTTAATAGCACAAAAAGCATATTTAACTTTGTTGTATCGACTTGATACTACGTGAACTCTCCTAATTTTATGAGAATTGCTCATAATTGCTATAATTATTGCATAATGTTGATTATGTCAACTTGGAGAGCATTTCCAGTGACTAATATTTAGTAAATTTAAAAAACAACAACAACAATAATGACGTTAAAGAATACAAAATATTACCCCTTCAGAAATTCATGTGTTTTAGATTAAATTAGAGCTCTTGACCTGTAACAAAGTAAAAGCATCACTCACTGTAATAATAATAATAATAATAATAATAATAATAATAATAATAACACACTGTTCAAATAGCTGAATGCTGACCTTGTAGATCTCCACAGTGTCAGGATTCTCAAGGAGGAGGAGCTTGCTGGCGATGGAGTGGATCATTTTAGCGTCTCGACCGGGGAGAGCTGGGATCTGTAAAAACAACTCTTTCTTACTCTTTTTATCCATAGAAATGAGCTGAAAAGAGGTGTTCTGTGTTTTTCGGGCAGTTGAACAACCATTAGTGAAGCTCAGAAACATGCTAGGTAGACACTTACAGGAGTATCTCGGTCTCCTCCGTGGACTCCCCTATAGAAGAGATCCTGAAGGAGAGTCCTGCTGTTTCTCCTGATTCTTCTCATTGGTTGCTTCTGACACAGGACGGGGTGCAGGTACAACTGCCCATCAGTGCGTAGAAACACATAGATTTTAACGTGCAGCCCTAACATCTCTCCATTGGCTCCCTGTTTGTCTGGCTCTGGCCCCAGTCTACATAGTAGAAATGTTGACCCTATATGAGCCAGTTTGCAGGTTAAATCCTCAGATGGACGTTTCAAACTCGAGGCTTAAATCTTAAAGGTGACTGTACTTTTGTCAGGGTCCCTCGGTTTTGGAATGACCTACCTGAGGTAAAGCTTGCATAATCAATGACTTCTTTTAAATGACTTCTTAAAACTTATTTTTATAGACTTGCTTTTACGTGATGTTATCTTTGATGTATTTTTTGTACAGTGCTTCTGCTTTGTTTATCAAAGCACTTTGTAAACTCAGTTTTTAAAGCTGCTACATAAATAATGTTAGGGTTAGGGTTAATGGCCAAAAAACATTCCATGGTATATGGAGCAGAACATATATGCAGTAGCATAGTAATAATTTGATAACAACAGGCTAACATGCTAAAAATCAAGCGATACCGAATGATCATAAAACAGAAATGTGTGAAGGACTTAAATTAATAGGTGGGAGAAATAGAACATATATGTTTATTAGAGTGAGAAGAGGATGTGGGATATAATTCAGTGGCGAGGATGATACTGAGATGAGAGTTAACAGGTGAAAATAGAGTGTCTTCTACTTCTAATTGAAGTTGTAAAGTCACTGCGACTAATAGAGTCAGGAACAGAATCTTCCCACCTGGGCCTCATGCATTAAAACCAAACCAAACCCACCACGGGGAAACTGATTTTAGATGCCACCGATATTATCACTGTAAGATAATAAGCCTCTATTGTTTCCTTCACAGCCTGTCAGCAACTTACAGTATCTGTAACCTAATCACTTCATCCGTGGCCATGTCATCTGCTGGGCTGAGTGCTTCTGAGACAGGAGGCAGCGGACAGACAGCCATGTCCTGAGATTAGCAGCCTATGTATGCATGAGTGCCCCTGAGCTTCAGATGGTAAATAGCTAGAAATATAGAACTTGTGCTTTAAGGAGTGTATGCTTCTGTTTGGTTCATTTGGTTTCAATGCTGCTCATTGGCTTGAAGGTTGTCGTAACATTCATCTTGATCACTTTACTACAGTTATTCTATACAATTTCTTGTGCCCTTTAGGGGCTGGAAAAGGAACACACTTTTGCTGTTTCTACTAGAACATCAGCACAACAATGCAGAAACGAAGCAGTAAATAGTAGATCTTTCTTCAGTTTTGAGGCCATTTAATAATCTTAAAACTGTTCAGAAACTGTTCAAGAGAATTTGTACAAAATACAAAGTTATTAAGTATCAAGAGTACAAGTAATGATACATCCATGTAGGACCTCCTTTTTAACCTTGATAGTTTCTTCTTTAACAATATATCATGACTATAGCTGAGAAAAATACAATATTTCCCTTTGATATGTAGTTAAGTAGTAAAAAGTAGCAAAAATTAAAATACCTATACAATGTACTTAAGTACAGTACTGATGTAAATATATTTCACTTCCTACTACTGTTCATTTCTCATTCATCTTTAGCAATCACAAAAAATGTTTTTATTTTAAACACTATTTGCTTATTTAATATTGAACTTCCAAATAAAAACAGATATAAAGGTATAGTTCTAAAACGTTTTACAGGAATTACTAATCTTGACCCATATTGTTTTTTATACCTTCTTGAGGATAACTGTAATTCTTTCTAATGACTATCTGTAAGAAGGTGTTTAAACAATTTTCTGTGCTCACTAATTTTCCATCAAACCCTCACAGGACGGAGATCTTACCTGTTGTCTTGTCCAGGTACAGAGCTGAATGTCGCTTTCCACCAGGTGATCTGATACCCATACAGCTGTTGATCTCCTGTTCTCTGCTCTCTTTTCACGCAACCAGCCAGTGACACCTGAGCAGCCGACACCTTTGGCACAGGGCCTCCTCCGCCTGACACTGGTTCTTCATCCATCTTTAATCTTGCCTGACCTTCGCTCAATATGCTTAGGCCACGTGGGATGTTGTTTATGAAGCTGTTCCCAAATTAGTTGGAAATTTTATTTTTAACACTTCATTAGATATTCATCTGCTAATTAATAGGAATGCTCCTAATATTTTTGTTTCAGTATCTTGATTTTCAGCTTTCTACTTTCTGTTCTAATTAGGGTTTGACCGCTTTTTTGGGAGGCAGACGCTGATGCCAATATTTTTAATTACAGAATTATCATCAAGCTGCCAAAGGCTGATACATTGTGCCAGTTTTCCCCAATTTTATATTTGACCAATTCCATGCCAAAAATTGAGAGATTCAGTTTTAGTATTGTATGAGGAAAAAGCCTCCGAAACAGCATCTTCATCTGTTTAATGAGACAATTAATGAGGAGATTTATGGAATATATTGCTGTATTTAAATAGATAATTTACAAAGAAAAAAAGAGAACGAAAGTAAGAAAAAAAAGAGAGCGATAACAGATAACATAATGATGATAACAAAAAAGATTGTGAACTAACCCACCTCAAGGTCCACCTGCTAGCTTTTTCTGCTGAGCTTTCAACCATCTCCCATGATCCTCATCAGCAGCTCCCTCTCCAGTTTTCATGGAGACGCTTTTTTTCTGTTACAGTGCAAAGACTGTACCGAAGGTATGCAAAAACACAAAAGGGTGATAAGGACAGAAACAAACAACAACAAAATATGGAAACAGGCAAGACAAACAAAAAAAAGCTAAAAGAATAAAAGGCTATGTTTTGCCATAATTAGTCTCGTGGAAGTTTTGACTCTGCACAGCTGGTTGCCAGACCTATCGAAGAAAAATACAGAGGGAATAATCTTAGTCATCTGGGGAATTAGGAAAAGGCAGACATGTGATTCCTATCATTTGTATTTCCACCAGTGGATATAAAACACATGAAAACAATTGAGAGCTCATTATTAAAAAGGTTTTTAACCTTCAAATAGAGACCATCGACATGCATCTCTTTTGATCACGTACGCAGAGTATGAGCAGTCCTTGCCATATGAATGTAGTATGGTATATATGTACATATATATATACATATATGTATATATATGCAGGATGTGCACATTCTCTATTCGTCTCCCCTCTGTGAGTTGTCTCAGTGGTTTTACTGTATGCACACTTCAGCTCTCTCAAAAAGCCTGTTCCTGAGTACATGCATAGCCTGGCTCCATGCAGTTTCTCATGTGCCGTGACGTGTCCAAAGGGCCACAAGAGGCCAACGGACTCCGTTTGCCTGCTGAATCCATTACATCCATAAACTGATAGGTCTGAGTGTATTTGGCTTGGGCCAGCATTTGCTTCCTGCCATGTTCACTGAAGCAATGTGTCAGTTTATTATTGGCTCACCCCCACACCTCCACCCTCCAGTGTCCACCATGAGACGCATTATGTGAGCGGTGCTTTGCAGGAGGGGTGATTCGTCATTTTCCTCAGCTCAGCATCTTTTGAGGGCCGAGATTTGTAAAAGTCATCAGAGATCAATGTGGAAATAAAAGTTGCTGCAGTGAATATTTGGAAGTGGGGCAAAATTGATTGTTGATGTTGGAGTTTATAAGCTGTGTTACAGCCATATGTCACTGTGTTTTATAGACAACTCATGTAATATCCTGCTCTCACGGGGCAGTTTAGATTACTGACCATTCCTCCTGCCTCTCATTATAAGAACCAAAGAAGCACAATATATTTAATTTCCTCCTATTCTTCCTATTGTATAATTTGTAACCAATATAAAGCAGCAGTGGCCTAAAGCAGCAAACTGTTTTGGCCAATGAACCAGATGAGCTGAAGTACCCCTTTATCCTACCCCTTTAACAGATGGGAAGTTGTTCGACAGAAATTCAAGGTGAGGAAACAGGCTGTGGTGAATTCAGGTTCGTGTCCTCGTGCAGTCAGCCTACAGTAGCTGGTAGTTTATTGGTTATCGTGACAATCAATGTACCAAAGATCAGATCGACAGAAGTTTAATGAAAAAGAAAACCTGGCTGCCAATGAAACTAAACTGTATGAATAAAGTTTTTTGTTTTTTAAACTATCAAAAATAAATATATTAAGATGAAAATGACTAATACAATACAATACCATATGTGTACAGTATATCAAACAAATGTGCCATCCCTGAAACGTCCCTGAATCACATGTTTCCTATCTAGAAACCAAAGATTTTTAGCTGCACAACTAAGAACTGGTATTTATCCTCTGGCCACTGAGCTTTGGAGATTCAAAAATACTCAGGAGGTAAACAGATTCAGAGGGACATCTCTTTTGCACTGTACATACTATGATGATTTAAGAGTTAATTTTCCATGAAATGGCTCAGCAAAACCCTAAAATATATTGGTGTACAGATGATCAATAAATGGAATGGTGTCATCTTTGTGTTGAAGTTAATTAACTTTGTCTCAGACGCCTGTAGAAGACATTTACATTTAGCTGACGCTTTTATCCAAAGCAACTGACAACTGCTATACATGTCAGAGGTCGCACACCTCTGGAGCAACTAGGGGTTATGTGTCTTGCTCAGGGACACATTGGTGAATGGGTCACAATGGGGGATAGAACCTGGGTCTCTCACACCAAAGGCATAGTCTTATCCACTGCATCGCCACCACCCCAGAAGAAGACATGATGGACTATTTAACTCTGAATCAGACAAATAATCACAGCTCTCAAATGTCTTATTTTCTCCTGCCAGGAGGTGCTGGACATGAAATGTATTTTCCAAAGTGAATTTCTATGTGTTATTTTATATGTTGGGTATATCACAAAATACAAAACACATAGTGAATGCACAGCAGAGCCCTGCTATAATGAACAAACATCTGCTGCGGTGTCTTCTCTGTCATCATGTCATGTCAATGTTTCACCACTCGAGGGTGCAAGAAGACCAATCAGAACATCACACCATCCTACGCTCTGTCATCTTATTTCATTGCATGGAGGAGAGTGGGCTGTCAGCTCTCTTTGAAGCTCTCCCGGTGGTCTGTTTTTCCTATGTGGCTAATTACCTCTCTGTCTGAAGTGCTGCATCATCTGTTCCTGCCGTCAGAAACACTAACCCAAGGCTGGCAGGTTTAGGTGAGTTTCCACAAAATGCTGGACCTGCAGCACACATTGCTGTTGACGCCAGGCAGTCTGGGATGGGGCATTTTAGCGCCTGGTTGCAACATTGTATCAAATTTCATGTTCTGGTTAAATTCATTTAGCAGCAGTACATCACACAGAGGGATGATATATTCTGAAAGCTGTGAATTGGCCAATGGGAGACAACGCTAATTGCACACCGATTTCACACATTAGGAATTAATTATAGCATGCCAGCACACACACATACAAACACACGTACACATATAAATGACTCTCTCAGCAACTTTGCAGTGTTGAACTTTGTCGGGTTAAATTTGTTTTCCCGCATTTGCTGACAAGTGACCTTTACCATGTTGTTGCAGCCTTTTTCCTCCTGGGAGAGCATGAGGCTAATATACAGATTTATACTAATACATGAATTAACACCTGGGAAAAAAAACAAACAACTTCATTGTGCTGTACCTGCTTTAATATAAACAAGTTTGAACTACTGACCCAGGAAAACCAACCATCTACACTTTGGCCAAAGACATGTTTTTAGCCATTATTTTATACTTAGCACCACATGTTTGTCCAGGTTAATCAAGATTTTTTAAATTCATTATGCATTTTAATCAGTTCAATTCAACATCAGTGACAAATTGCCTACATTTATTTTTTAAGATGATCACAACTAATGTGTAAATCCCAGTTACAGATATAATTCCCTAATTCTCATCCATTTAGGTCAAGCTATATTTCAGCATATGTACGTATATGCATTTTATACACATTTGATATTGTATTTAGTCTTTGTGTTAAGTACCACAGAGTTCCATTTAGTATATGTCGATGGTGCAATGGATAAGACACATGCCTTTGATGTGGGAGACCCAGGTTTGAATCCCACTTTGACACATCCACACATCATGTCCCTGAAGAAGACACATAACCCCTAGCTGCTCCAGAAGTGTGCGACCTGACATATATAGCAATTGTAAGCCACTTTGGATAAAAGCGTGAGCTAGATGAGTAAATGCATACGTCACTGTCCTGTGAAACCTAGTTTCACAACCAAAATGTAAACTTTTCATGAGTTGTGAAAAAAAGCCTGTTTTCAGCTTTGACACATATTTTTCCAATAATGAAATGGCTTTGATGGTTTATTTAGCTTTAGAAGTTGACAAAAAGATATTCAACCCATAAAGAAAAATCTAAATTGACAAATCTGTTGTTGTTTTGTTTTTTACAGGTGAAATACAAATAACTTGTCTTACTAGCAAAAAAGACAGATTTTAGGTTCTCTTAAACATAAGTGTTGTTTTTAACACTGGGTGCATGCTTTAGGAATTTCTCCTAACAACAACACTATTTGAGCACACCATACATCAGGTTTAACAATGGGACCTTATGCGTTACCACCCATCTGGGATCTTAAGTTAACACAACAGTCTGTGTCAACGGATGGCATGACGACCTGTCCCATCTGCGCAGAGCAGCAGGGGTGCCGGAGCTGGTCCCAGCTGGAGACTGGCAAAGCCATGTGACAAGCTGGCACCTCCTTGACCAGGGACACAGTGCAGGCTGCATGTGAGGGACCAGCTAAAAAAAGAAAATACTGGAGCTGAATGTTGTCTAACCCCCCCAAATTACGTTTGTATACTTTATTATTCTGCAGGGGAATGTGTCTTAGGTTCCCTACAATGTAAACCCGAATAAGGTCTGAATACTCAAAATATTTGTGGAAACTGATTACCTCAAATTTTTATAGTAGTGGTAATAAATTTTGAGTAAACCTTAACATAAATATAATACATTTAAAAAAAAACATTTAATTTCCGCATACTAATTGATTCACTAATGCTTATTAAAATTAAATTCCACTAATTCTTTACTCAAATGTAATTGTGCACAACTGAGGGAAATCTACTAAATACTAATGAAATGCCAGACTCAAATACTAATGGAAACTCACAAAGTATTACTAGTCAACTTGAAATTTACAAAATGCCCAAAAAATACAAATACAACTCAATTACTACAATTCAAGTTCCCTTTATTAGTATCAAAACCTTAAACATCTTCTGTCATTTCTACATTTAACAGACAAAAGCACATCTTGCATAAAGCTGAATAGACAAAGTAATTTACTGCTTGATCAGGTAATTAACCAGCAACAATATCGATAATCAATTTTTCATTTTTGCAATAATGAACATTCTCTAGTTCCAAATTCTTAATGAGATTATTTAGTGTTAAGTGATAATAACTTGCGCTAAATAAAATTTCCTTTTCCTACTTACTTTACTGTGTTTTGTGGACTATGCATAATTTTATTCCACTATAGCACTTTTAATTAAATAATATAAAAGGGAGCTTTAAATGTATAGTTTTATGGAATCATAAGCCAATAAAGACAGCTAATAAAGATTGTTTAAAATAATAAGTTCCACACAATGCAAACTGTTAAGGTAATGGAACAATATCAAGGTTTCTGCAGGTTTCACCTGGTCAAATTTAAGACTTTAAGACCATTATGAATGAAATTTAAAACCTATATTATGGCTTAAAAAAAGAAACGCACAGAGGAAATGCAGTCACAAAATTACTTGCAAAGTAAATCAATGTATTCAAATTAGGGTAGAGTGATGCCTACAAAATTGGCATCGGATGTCAACAATGAAACACCCGGATGGACGATGACATTGATAAGCTACTTAATTAACAAGCTGGCATGCAGTGCACCTGCTGACATGAAAAATGGATCACTGATAGAACAATCCAGAAAAAAAAAAAAACACAAAACAACAACAACGACTTCTGTGTCTTTTTGGCAACTTTATAAAAACTCACCTACTGCTGATGGATAAACTCAGGGGAAAGCCAGTGTGTTTGCAATGAGAGACCAGAGGTAAAGGTGTGAGTGAGTGAGTGCAGGGAGAAGTCGAGGCAGGTGCAAAGCAAGTATATTTAGGAATAAAAATAATGTCGTGGGGATTAAAACATGCAGCATTATATTAAACTAGCTTACACCAAAACTTAAGAAGCAGAGATAAAAGAACCAGTAACATTGCAGCTTATCAATCCCAACATTACAATCTTTAATAATTTAGCCCTGGGGCTCATTTAATACCCATCCCTAAAAGAAACATAGCCTACATTTGTCCAAGACCACCACCTATAGCAATGTTTCTTTAACATTACTGAGACAAGACTGTCAATTTTACATTTACTCATTTGGTAGACACTTTTACCAAAAGCAACTTACATTTCAGGAACAACATACAAGCATTAACAAAGCAAGATTAATTTAACTAGCTAACATGACTACCAAACACACTTTTGAAAGGGCTGTGAAAGCAAATCCATAAGGTAACACTAACTTAATTACTACTAAATAGGTTACTTATTCATGCAACACTAATTTGCTACGTCCTTGTAGGAATGCCCACGAATTGTTCGACAGGGATATCTACAGAACATCAAACTAAAGTTAGCTTGTTTAACGTTAGCCAACTCCTCTCAGGTTGACAATGTTAAGTTACCTCTTATCAGCACGGTCTAGTTTGACATTAACTTGTAAGTTACTTAGCTCCTCAATTTAATGGCGCATTTAAGCTAGACATCAACTCGGTCATGTTAGCCCTTCGGAATTCTGTTTAAAGATAAAACCAGCCAGCTGGAGTTTATGACGAACATCAATATCAAGTTATTCTACAACACTGACGGGAGGTGGTTCTCATGTTGTCTATTATTTATGTTAATTTCTTCAAATGTATAAAGCAGTAAATTAAGACACAAAAGGCAAACATGAATAATCCTATCTGTAATGATTCTGAGGTCATGTATTTTCCTGCCATTATAAGGTGGTGAGGCTCACAACAGCTTGGTGCTGCGCAATGAATATAAAATCACTGTGGAGAGCATCAAAACTAACCAAATTAATTTTCCCAGATCTAATGGTTAGAATTCAGCCCAGTAGACTTATTTAGCAAGTTTAGTTTTTGGGGTATAGTTTATTCCAAATCTGCTCTAGATTTTTCTACTTATTCACAGATGTGGTAATAACAATGTTCCAAAATTATGTGGAATTGCATATTTCTTTATTGGAAAACGTAATTTTCCAATAAATCAACTTTTCCCTGCACTCACTCACACACACACCTTTACCTCTCTCACTGCAAACACACCGGCTTTCCCTGCTTCGCTCTGTCTCCCTGTCTGCTCCCCTGAGTTTATCAATCAGCAATAGTTATGTTTTATAAAGTCACCGAAAAAGACACAGAACTCTTTTTTTTCCCCCACCGGTTATCCATTTTTCACGTCAGCAGGTGCACTGCATGCCGGCTTGTTAATTACGTAGCTTATCAATGTAATCGTCCATCCCGGTGTTTCATTGTTGACATCGTCCGATGCAAGTTTTGTAGACATCACTCTACCCTAATTTGAATACACTGATTTATAATTACATTTATAATTACATTGATTTTCTTTGTGCATTTCTTTTTTTTAAGCCATGATATAGGTTTTAAATTTCATTCATAATGGTCTTAAAAAGTCTTAAATTTGACCAGGTGAAACCTGCAGAAACCTTGAAATTGTTCCATTACCTCGTCTACCTGACTTAAAAATGTGCATAGTGTGGGACTTCTTATTTTAAACAATCTTTATTAGCTATCTTTATTTACTTATGATTCCATAAAACTCCACATTTAAAGCTCCCTTTCATAAGTAAAAGTGCTGCTGATGGAATAAAATTATGCATAGTCACATTTTCCACAAAACACAGTAAAGTAAGTAGGAAAAGGAAATTTTATTTAGCTGAAGGTTCAAGTAATTATCACCTAACACCAAGTAATCTCATTAAGAATCTGGAAATAGAGAATGGTCAACAGTACTGCAAAAAAGAATGAAAACAAATTGATTGTTGCTGGTTAATTATCTGATCAAGCAGTAAATTACTTTGTCCATTCAGCTTTATGCAAGATGTGCCTTATTTTGTGCCTGTTAAATGTATTAACGACGGAAGATGTTGTGAGAAGATGATACTAATATAGAGAACTTGAATTTTAATAATGGAGTTGTATTTGTATTTTATTTTGTACTGTCTGAAAATGGGCATTTTAAGTTTAATAAGTATCAGTGAAAAAATTTATTATATGTAAGTTAAGATTTACTCAAAAATATTATTACCTCTACAAACTAAAAGTTTGAGGTGATCAGTGTCCACAAATATTTTTTATATTTATTGCATAACAATATTATCGCACATTGAATATTGTCCTCATACAGTGCAGGCCTCTCTCTTTATTTTTACCCTGTTTGAGGGTTAGTAGTTCAATTCCCAGCTTTTTCTGTCCACATAGCGAGGTGTCCTTGAGCAAGACCCTGACACTGAACTCGATGGTGAGGCCAGTGTGTATGGAGATTCATGAGAGCCACATTGCAAAGTGCTTTGGCATAAAAGTGCTATATAATTGCTGTCCATCTTATATTAATCCACATAGTATGTTGTGGCATATTTAAATGTGTTTTGTGCATTTCATTTTATAATATTTTTCTTCAATTATATTTTTACTGCGTATTATAATCTTCAAAGCTGTCTGCACAGTTGACAAAATTATGGTCATGATTTCAGTATATTAGATTCTAAATCTGGGTTGGAGTTAGTTACCCTAAACTGTACAGGACCACTTTGAGAGAATGATTCGTGTCCAAGCTGCAAGTAGAATAGAAGGGTGATTATGTTACCACTGTAAGTTTGACCTTAGTTTCCAAGACACCTGAGAAACCACCTTGTAATACTCTAGCTTTGCACCCACTGGCCTATTAGACAACAGGACAACAATAAGAACAATAATTACAAGGGTCCAAAGTGGACTGTCAGAGGAGTGATCTTGGTAAAATAAAAAGTAACTAACTAAAAAAGTAACTTGATGCGAGAAGAACACCTGAAGACTAAAATGTAGAAACAGATGGGGTCGCAGACAAAACAGACTGAGTAGACTAAAACCAGAACAAACGACAATGTACCTGGATGAAAGAAACAGAAGACAGAATACATGTAAAACAACAAACTAGATCTAAGAACTGAGTTATCAACTAGGACATGACAGGGAATGAGCAGAGACAGTGAAAACAGAGCTCGACCAAACATAAGAATAAACAAGGCAGAACAGTAGAAACACAAAACATGGAACCAAAAAACCCCAAATAAGACCCCAAATCCCCAAACCATGACAGAGGGACTACAAGTTAATTAAATCAGCATTTCAGGTATATGTCAGTGAAAAATTGTTGCTCATAATCACTTGGGCTATAAATGCAATGACACATGGCATTAGTCTCTATATTTTCTCTCCTAAAACAAATATGTAAAGAATCTTCCACTGAGATCAAGATTCAAATCCTCACATCAGCACTGAATTCCAAAATAAAATTGAAAAAGTAGTGAATAAACCATTAGATGGGTAAAACCAGGACAGGCACCCTCAAACACTTTTCAGCTTTCAGAAGATTTCTGCCTAATGGAAGGTGAAGTGGAGTCATTTGTAAATCCCTGCCAGAGTGTTACAGACAAGAGATTAGTGCATCTGACATGAAGATGTGCCTCTGGGGGTCTATATCTCCATTTATCACACAGCAGTGTCCTTACTAAACAAATGTCTACTTTCTTTTTCCAAACAGGCTGAGTGAAAAAAGAAAGATCTGGCTATCAGGGACACAAGAAAAATCTCTGTAACAGTAATAAAAACAAAAATAGCAAAAGCAGTAGCAATAGCAGCATCTTGATGTCATATCTTGGTTGTGGTTTTCATTAATACTCTATCCATTAATACTTGTTATAATATTTATGTTGATATCGAATATAAACACTAACTCTGATGTGAACTAAAGTGATCATCCATTGATCCTAAGTTTAGTCTTAAAACTGTCTGTGGACATTAAAATGAAAGGAACGTGCTTTCTTATTTCTTTCTTACTGCAAAATGGTCAAATGGAATTATTGAAGTCTATGTTGAAATATGTCCATGTATTACAACATTGTATGTTTGACAGCAGCAATAATAAACACCAGGCAGAGGTGTTTTAAAGTCTGAGTGTCAATTCATTCAAGACAACTCTAATAACAATATATTTTCTTTAATGGTGCCATTCATGTTACTCAAGGATTGCACTGCAGTAGTCAATGCGTGATGTGACCAAAGCATTGACTAAGATTTTCATGGAGTGTTGGGTTAAAGCAGGGCTTAGTCAGGAGATGTTTTGCAGATGGAAAAAGGTTAATATGTTAATATGACAGGAAAAAGAAAGAGTACTGTTCAGGATGACACCAAGATTTTTAACCTGTGAGAGATCCAGATATGATGGATTTAGCATCATAACTTGCTAATAAAGTCTTTACAACCAAGATGCTAGTCTTGGCTGAATGCTGACCATTAAATCTGCGTAATATTTTCATATTAACAGTTCTGTTGTCTCAAAAAAAAAAACAAACGAAAAAGACAAAAAAGAAGCTGATTAATCCATTATACACTACCTGCCCAGCATCAAACAGCAGACAAACAAAATTAGAGTCTAGCAAGCTGGCAAATTAAAATGGTGGAGCATCATGGAGCTACATATAACCTTCAGGAGTTGGTGGAGACCAAAATAGAGCTAAAGAAGACTGAATATTGGACTTAATTTAGCAGTGCCAGGTCACCCGAAACATGACTCCAAATGAACATTAATGTTGCTAAAACAAAAGCCTCTGTTTGATTATTTAGCTAAAAGGTGATAATATGTCAACAAATCAGTGCTGCATATTGTATATATGTATTTATGTCTGTTTTTATGACTATCCCTATGTCCCTATTTGGGACAGTAAAATTTACCTTGACCTTGACCCTGGCAACTCCAAATTCAGTCTCAATTCTGTCAGAGCAAGACTAAGTTCAGTCACAGCAATAGGTGTGACAAAATACCTTCAAATGCATAGCCCTAACAAATATGCAAGCTGTGTTATTATAATATTGAAGACAGACAGAGCTAAGACTTAAATGTTTTTGCTTTTAAGTCTGTTAAATCTCAAGTAGGTCTAGATTTTCAAGTATTGAGACTACAGCTCTGCAGTCAACATTAATATTTTCTTCTTTTGACACATGACACTACAGTTGTGGCACAGGAAGAAACCCATTATACCATCTATCAGATAGAGATTTATATTTCTTCACTGCCAGTAGCTCTTATAGGCTAAAATGCAACTTTGCTACAGTGACTTTTCTCAATGGGGAAAACTCATTTGCAACTCATTTACCCAAATTGCCAAAGTTCAAATTCATTATCAGCTTGTGAGCAAAAGTAATTTTGGGAAATTTAGGAAATTTGCCAACGGAAGGAGAACATATGTTGAGGGGTAAAGGGCAAGCATCATGCAAATGGCATAATAATTTTATGATATGGTATATAATAGTGTAAAACTATCAACAATATTTACCTTTAATCTCTCATTATACCCCTGTGTAACATAAGCTAAAGGTAAGACTTGCACATATCCTCATACAGGTTTACAGTGGTGTGCGGGCTGCATATCAGGCTCTTCTGAGACCTGTCTGGGAAATAAATAAAGATGTGAATATGATTACTAAGCCCCTGTGTTTCAGGAATACACTAATGAACTCCTGATCAGCATTAGAGCTGCCCACACTGTGCCTCACATAGTGAACAGTCTGTCTGTAATGGTTTTCGTTGATGGCTGTTTGTTGATGAATTAGCAGTGATGTGATTATAACCATAATTCCTCAGTGTTAATAATAGCAATCCATATGCACATGCAGAAAACAGAATTTAGGGTATTTATAATATTTTAATGAGAAGGTTATAATTAGGTTAATCTACATTCACTGCTGTCAGTTGTGTGCTGAGACAATGGCTTAGTCGATTACCAGTGGGGTGTCATTTAAGTGTGTGGCTTAGAGTCATCTCTGACTGTCCTGTAATTTGGGAGGAAAGTTGTAGGTTTCCCTGCTCGTTGGGAAAATACAACAACTACTGTCAAAAAGTTCTTTAAAGAAAAACTGCACCACTAAACCTACTTTACTCGCTTCTATTTCAGCTCTGTGTTTCCTTCAATCTACCTCCCTTAAATATCCAGCTCCTACCAGATCCTCTGTCAAAAATATCACCAAGTGAAGCCTGACAGCTGATAACTTTATAGCGGGGGTCCTCTTCCTGAGAACCGATTCACGACCTCAGTATCACTTTCCCTTCAAGTGGGTTTTTATGTCAACTGACACACTTTTATTTTGCAACTGCAAGAAACATGTGCCATCTCTACAACCTTTAAAGATCATACCTAGCATGAAGGATCATGGTTTGAGTATATTTAGGTTTATTTAGGTTATTACAGGTTTGAGGACAACTTATTCATGCTCATTTTCACATCTTACTAAACTCACCTGTGTAGACTTCCAGTTTTTGCATTGGCACTGCAGGAGAGTTTTTGTCTGTCCTTCCAACCACTTTAAGTGTTAGGCTACATCAAGGAAGAAATTTTTAGTACTCAAACACAGACGGTATCTTAGTCATGACAGTAAATGGTATGAGGGGTGATCTAAGGCCGCAACTATATTTATACCATATATTGATTGGATATATGTGCAAATCTGATAAATATCAACTTTAAAAGATAGTAAGTCAAGATCCTGACCTTTTGAAACATTGCACATGCATGTACAGGTTTTCATGTGAAACTGGGTTTTCATTAAAAGTGATGTTTCTGCCCTTTTGTTGTCATTCTGTCAAGTAATTTAATTTTTTCCAATGTTTGTAATCTTTCATGGTTTGATTTAATTCTGCAATAAAGGCGTATCTACATACTGTACAAGGAATGCTTTCAATATCTAACCAATATGAAAAAACAGATACTAAAACAAAGAACATAGATTCAATAGAGTATAGTTTATGTACTTTATATTCAAATACCAGAAATGAAATGAAAGTAAAATAAAGTAGAAGGAAAGAATAGAAAGAATAGAAGATGGTATGCATACATTTGAAAGAAGATACATTTACTATAAAACCTAAATAACTAATTTCCATAGTGAAAAATCATTATAATAACAAAAACCTTTGTGGTCGTGCTATGTTTTAGATATATATATATTGTATATATATATGTATATATTCATCTTTGAGTTCTGTCCACAGGAAAAGGTAAATCCATTTATCTAATCTGATCCTACCTTTCTCATATCTTACTTTTTTCTACAAAACATCTTGAAATCACCAAAACCTTACATAGCAGCACAAATCCCCAACCAGCACTCACGTTCCACCACCAGCAACTCAGAGTTTATGTTCTTGCAATGTGAGAAGGTACCCGCCTTATTGTTACAAAATGTGATTGGCAGGAAGTCTGCAAAGACAGCTGCAGGCGGGCTAGTGTGTCATCGGCTAGCTGGGTGGCAGATGGGCTCTCAGGCATGTGAGAGGTCAAAAGACTGAGGGTACTCCCTCACACATGACCACTATACTGTATTGTAAACTACGTCACTCATGTCTGACTGAAATGATGCCGGGTCACCTTCATCACTGAATTCATACGATGAGTTGTTGAGTTTTACACACATCTGAACTTTTCCCCCAATCAACAAACTAAAGGTGAGGACATTTGTGGCATTAACACCTACATAAAAAGGTCTCTGGCTTATGATTAAATGGCAGGTCTTCCATTTATACATGTGCACTGGCAAACTAACTGAGGCTTACTTAAAGGAACACTCAGACATTCTCGTAATTTTGCTGGTTTGTCATCAAATGTGCATTCAAATGAGAAAATTGGTATTGTCTTTTCCAGTGTAGTCCGGGAGGTGTTTGCATGGCAAAGTTCAAAGACAGCACAGTGCTGTCACCAAGGCAATCAAGAGTCACCTGGCCTTTGTTCTGATTTATGAGTGTGAGTACAGAACATTTGAAATCCTGCATGGATTCATTAGAAATAGCTTGAATGCATGAGCTACACAACTGCTTTAAAATAACATCTCATCTTCAGTTTCCATGCGTTAAATACACAGGAAACAAATGAAAGAGACAGTTAAGAAGCTGTTGGAAGCTTTTAAGTATTGACTGAGGCTAGCTGTCTCCCTAGCTTCTAGGCCATGTAATATTTCTGTACTGACTGCAAAACGCTGCTCATCTGCAATCTCAGCAAGGTTGCAAACATGCACATTTTGCAACACTTAGGAGTGTTCCTTCAAAGAGCATGTGTAGCTGGGAGACTTCATCTCATCACTATCATGACATAGATGCTGAGAAGATTGCAGAAAACATTCTGACTCACCACCTTTTCCTCTGTTACTTTCCACTGGCTCTTATGCATACTAAACAGATTAGTTTGCTTTCCATTCGACTTTCATTTGATGCATTGCTTTTACTCTTTCTTTTACTTCTTTTGCTACATGGTTCCTCATTTCAAATGCCATCTGCACCTCACTATGCCCAAATTATTCCTGATTCATGACAGCTCCCAGTATTACTTATTTGTGTAAAGACTATTTAACTGAAAAAGGTAAGATTTCACATTTTAAAATAAAAGGATACTGGCCTCAGATGTTGACTGGCTCACCATAAATCATTCATAAGTTTTACATGTAAACACATTTTACTTGTCCATGTTGATTAAGGTCAAGAATAAATGACACTTTACATGACCGACTTGTTTATGGTCCAGAAGGTAGCTTGTCAGCAGTTTTTTTATCCTCACAGACCTAAATAAACCCTTGACCTCCTGTAAATGTGGGATTTTACAGCCGAATGGCTTAAGCGGCCCCAGACAGGCGTGTGTAACCAAGCTGCCAAGGTTACAAAGTGGCTACATGCTGGCCAAGTGTTTGGGTCTCACTGTTGATTCTGGGTGAGTATGCTCAGGACTTTTCAGAGGAGGACACTTTAATCATCTCAGTGGGGCCTTTGGGGAAGTCTCAGCTACTCATATACGGATAATTAGAGGGATCCATTGTCTGTCTTTATACCTCAAGACCTTGAACTCATCTCTTGTTGGATTACCTCTGGGGGCCTGAAGGAGCACAACAGCTGCTTAACCTGGTGCGTCTCTTTATCTATCTATCTAATAATCATTAGAAAAAACAAAAAACAGAAAAAACAAATAAAGGGAAAGGGAAATGAAAATGTAAATGTGACAAAATCTATTCACAAATGCCAATAAAAAAAAAGGCTATAGTCAAATGTTAATTATAAGTCTAAATTTTGACTTTAAAACAGCTTTAACTAGTGGGGGTGGACGTGTTCAGATCATTTACTTTAGAAAAAGTATACAACACTTTAAAAATACTACAGTACTTTAATGTTGTAGTTAGTCATGGTTACTAGTAACCGTAGTAAAATAGCAGGAAGTACAATACATTTGTTAATCTACTTTCATACATGGTCTTGAAATAATCTAGCCCTACGCCTGGTGCATCTATCTATCTATCTATCTATGTGAGTCATCTGCATAATGCTAATTAGTCAAACGTGTACTGACAGCAGAACAACAGTGACTACATTGAATTAGCATTTTGACCTTGATCTTCCTTGACCTACATGAGATGAATCATTATACCATCTGAGGTGTTTCCAGGGGACACAGATATAAATATATGCATTCTGGATCGGGTAGTCACGCAAACCAAAGAGAAGTGAAAGAAGTGATGGAATGGGTGAGAGTTTTGCAGGAGAGAGCTAACAGGTCAGACACTAACTCTGGTGATAATGATGAAGACTAATGTTGCTAATGCTGCCAACGCTAATGATGCAGCCACAGTAAAATACAGGGAAAACCCTGAATAACAAGCACAAAACTAGTGCTAGTTACTTAAGGAAAACCTCAAGTTACTGACCCTCCACAACACATGGTTGCCTGTCCCTTGTCTAAACATATACCAATGACATAGCCACATACAGGATACTGATGGAGTCTCATCTGAACCTAAAATTCCACTGGCATGACAGTTGTTGAAAGGAAGCTCAATCTAGGGTGTGTAAGAGGTGTCAGAATACAGGGATGGTGGGATGAATCATTTTGGGAAATCGTGTGGGGGTTGGTGGTGTTGCTAAGGCGGGAGGAGGTTTTACTTCTTGGAACAGTCAAGTACAACGTCCTTCAGAGCAGAAAGCTATTGACAGCTAGAAGTTTAAGGACAGACTGCAGGGAACAGAGCGGTGTGTAGTGACACGAAGGAGCTTCTTTGAGGCAGAAGCACAAATCTTGACTGCAAAGTACAGAGGAGATAAAACATGGGACTGTACAATGAACAAGGGTAAGATTATTAATCCTGATTTAGAGCCTTTGTGCTGTTGCATTTAAGAGATGTAAAGTTGACTTTGTCATTTAAATTAATTTATCATCATTATTACTGCAATATATTTAGCACTTGGGGAAAATATCATGACATCACATATTTTTCAATTAATTAATCAATTAAACAAAGTGTGTAAATTTCAAAGTGATAGTTAAATATAAATTAGATGTACAAATTATTATAGTACTTTGTGAATAATGATAAGGACCTAAAATATAAACAATCTTTTAATGAACAAACGATAATGAAGAAATGTTATATCTCTATATTAGCTTGATAACCTAAGCTGTGACCTCATAATTGCCGCAATTTGTTCATGTCTACCCCATCATTGTGTGTTTTAGGGCGGCCCTGGAGGAACCAGTGCCCCACCATATCAAAGAGAGCAAAGGAACTTCCCCACGCCGTCGCCACATGGCTACCCCCCTCTCCCATCGCAGACAGCTCAGCAAACTTCCCCCCAAAGACATCCTCAATGACATGATGTTTATGGGTCAGTTGCTGCAATGGTGTGCATCTGACAAGTAGAGTTTTCTGATTTTAAAGAGTAGTGAACCTTTGCTTCCAAGTGCAGTTGCAGCTCTTGTTCTGTGCTCAGGATGGAGGACAGAAAAAGAGCAATATGTATATCACAGTATAATCAGAACTGACATTATGAGGAGGATTCTTAAAAAATAAAAGAAATGAAAGTTGAAACCAAGACCTAAGGAAGACACAGGAAGTTTGTTTACTTGTGAGGATGGGGACTACTATACGGCATTTGAAGACAGCTGTATGATTCAAAATGGCAGCATGTGAATCTAGTGTTTTAGGAATATTTCAGCCTCTGTTGCATCAATTTTGTCCATTCTTAATTTGTCTCTTAGAAACTTTGTGGAAGCCTAATACCTTATACTTTGGGGAATAGGCCTTTTACACTGCAGACATTTTGACTTGTCATAGTAGGTAAAGCACGAGTGTTATTGAAGTAACATCATGAACAATGTCAGCATGCGCAGTACCAGGTCCCTGAAACTAAGGCAGCAAAAGGGAATGTTTTAATTGAAAAAGACCTATTGATACTTTTTATTAAGTAAACACGCAGCTTTAAAGAATATGCGATGCTCATTAAATGAATGCACTAGGAGACCAATTTATGCTGGAGCTTACAATCTCTGTATGGATACCTTACTCCCTAGAGACTACTGTGTTCACCTTTTATTGTAATTGCTCCAGTCCGTTACAGACATGCTATAGAGTATCTTCTGTTAATATTTAGTGGATGGCTCAGAGGTCATCAATACTTATATCATTAATATAGGTACCGTCACCAACAATTCTCAGCTAATCATGACAATACAGAGACTGACTTTATGAAACCTCTGTATAAACTTGACCTTCATCTAGAGCAGGGGTCGGCAAATAAGTCTCTTTTTTTTTTCAACTCATCAGATGGCGGGCAAGAACATCAACAATTCACCATTTACATTCCAAATTTTGCTGTGTGTGATTAGCTCAGTTGGTAGTGCATAGGTTTCCTGTTTGGAGGGTTGTATGTTTAATCCTTACTTGCTGCTAGTAATTCTTTCTTCCTTTTTCAACAAATAGATTGTGAAGAGATTACATTACATATCACAATTAAGCATGTGCAGGGGAGTGTGGGCCTACATCCCGGCAATTGGTCCACATCATCCTATGGATGCTTATTTTCGTGTCCCCAGGATCTCCAGTCAGAGTAAATTCCGGCTTTTCTCATTCAGAAATTCGCGATTTCACGTTTTCTGACGGCTTTTTTAGAGGTGTGTCAAGCAAGCCAGAGACTCTTCTGAATTTCCTTCAAAACTTCATCAGCTCACAATATTCCACCACTCTTCATTCGAACCTAGAACTTTCTCGGAGTTATTAGTTGGAGGAGTAGCAGCTCTGGGATCTATCGGAGACGCTGAAACGGGAAGCGTGCTGGCGCACTGGTTAAACTAAAACAGCGGGGTTTTCGCACTGCGCTCCCTTCTATCCACCTGGCGAATGTCCGCTCTCTGGCCAACAAAATGGTTGAACTGCTGCTCTTCAACAGAACTAACTCGCACTTCTGCAGATTTGCCGTCCTCTGTTTTACCAAATCCTGGCTCATCAGCATTGATAACCCAGTACAGACAGCATATTAAGTGTCCCACCAGGGACACTAACATACTGCACCACTGCTACGTTACATTAAAGGACTGTTGCCCTGTTCCCCGTGCAGCCTCAGGACTTTCTGATCACTGTCTGGTTCATCTTCTCCCAACATACAGGCAGAAATTGAAATCTGCTAAACCTGTTTTAAAGATTGTGAAAAAATGGACCAACGAGTCAAAACTGGATTTACAGGCCTGCTTTGACTGCACTGACTGGAGTGTTTTTGACGCTGCAGCCACTGACCTGGATGAACTGACACTGTGACATCTCAAGTCAGCTTTTGTGAGGACATGTGTGCAGACTAAAACCTTCCGCACATACAATAACCCTGGAACTGGCAGGCAGCTTCGTCAGACCAAAGAGGAGGCCTTCAGAAGTGGGAACAGAGTCCTGTATAACCAGGCCAGGAACACACTGACTGAAGAAGTCAAAGCAGCAAAGAGGAGCTACGCTGAAAAGCTAGAAAACAGCTTCACAGCCAGCGATCCTGCATCTGTGTGGAAAAGCCTGCGGACACTCACTAACTACAGGAGACCATCCCCCAACACTGCTGGTACTCAACGACTGGCTGACAAGCTGAATGGTTTTTACTGTAGGTTTGAGAAGCCCACAGTCACACCTCTCCCCCACTCCAACGCCATCTTCAAACAGTCGCCTTCCCGCTCTGACACACTGCCACCCCCCCTCTCTGACCCCTCATCTGCACTCAAGATCAACAGGTCAGTGGATGATGCAGTCACCTTGGGACTGCATTATGTCCTGCAACACCTCAACTCTCCAGACACAGTTGCAAGGATCCTGTTCGTTGACTTCAGCTCGGCGTTCAACTCCATCATCCCGGACATCCTCAGCACCAAACTCACCCAGCTCACTGTGCCAGCCTCCACCTGTCAGTGCATCACAAACTTTCTGACTGACAGGAGTCAGGAGGTGAGGCTGGGGAACATCACATCCAGCACCCGGTCTGCTCTTCCCACTGCTCTTCTCCCTCAACACCAAAGACTGCACCTCAGGAGACCTATCTGTCAAACTCCTGAAGTTTGCTGACGACACAAAGGTGATCGGCCTCATCCGGGGTCATGATCAGCTGGCTCTCTGGTGCGGCCAGAACAACCTGGAGCTTAACACGCTCAAAACTGTGGAGATGATCGTGGACTTCAGGAGGAGCCCCCCCACTCTACCCCCCATCACCATACTCAACAGCCCTGTGTCTGCTGTGGAATCATTCAGGTTTCTGGGATCCACTATATCCCAGGACCTGAAGTGGGAGCCCAACACTGACACCATCATTAAGAACGCCCAGCAGAAGATGTACTTCCTGCACTAGCTCAGGAAGCTCAACCTGCCTAAGGAGCTGCTGATCCACTTCTACACAGTCTGTTCTCTGCACAACCATCACTGTGTGGTTTAGATCGGCCACCAAAAAGGACAGGAGCACACTACAACGGACTGTCGGAAAAAATCATTGGTGCCAACCTGCCCTCCATTCAGGAATTATACATTTCCAGAGTCAGGAAACAGGCAGGAAACATCACTGCAGATCCATCTCACCCCGGACACAACCTGTTCCAGCTCCTCCCCTCTGGTAGGCGCAACAGAGCACTGTCAAAACCAACAGACTCATGAACAATTTCTTCCCACAAGCCATCACTCTGATGAACAGCTGACTTCTGACTCCCAGTGTCAGGAACAATTCCTGTGTAATAACCCAGTAACTCTGCCTCCAATCAGCCACCTGCTTACTGGCTACCACTTACCACTTATTATTTATTCATCATTCTCGTGTTCTCTAATTCAGAGCTCTTCATACTGTTCATATTGTTATATTTTCATATTGTATATACTGTATACCAAATCCACCTACCTCAAGTACATAACACCTACACATAATACTTATTTATTCCAGCATCTTTATTTGTACCTGGATATCTCATCCATCTCCAATATGTACATAATAATAATAATAATAATAATGATAATAATAATAATGGTAATGATCATTTACATTTACTCATTTGGCAGACGCTTTTATCCAAAGCAACTTACATTTGAGAAACAACATACAAGCATCAACAGATCAACTGACAATACATACTAGTAAGAGCAGCAATAAATACTAGTAAGAGCTCATAGTACATATCACATCAGTGGGGTAAATACCTAGGGAAGGAAGTAAGAGTTAACAAAAAGTGCAATCAATACAAAAAAAAGTGCTATCAATACAAGATAATTGTAAGGGGATAGAAGAAGAAGAGCACAGGAAGTGTATGTTAGAGGTTAGGAGTTAGAGGTGTTATAAGAGGAAGTGTTGTCGGAAGAGATGAGTTTTCAAGAGCTTCTTGAAGTTAGAGAGGGACGCCCCTGCTCTGATGGCATGTGGTAGCTCGTTCCACCATCGTGGTGTCACAGATGAGAATAGCCGGGACTGGGATTGCTTTGTGTGAAGGGATGGCAGAGCCAGGCGGCGTTCGTTGGAGGAGCGTAGCGGTCGAGAAGGAACCTAAGTTTGTATTATGGAGTTTAGGTAGATGGGTGCAGACCCAGTAGTCACTCTGTATGCAAGCATTAGTGACTTGAATTTGATTCTGGAGGCCACGTGGAGCCAGTGGAGGTCACTGAGTAATGGAGTGACACGAGTCCTTTTGGGCTGATCAAAAACCAGACACGCTGCTGCATTCTGAACCATTTGTAAGGGTTTCACCGCACAAGCTGGCAGACCTGCTAGGAGGGCATTGCAATAGTCGAGGCGAGAGATAACCATTGGAGGAGATTCGTAAGAATCGTGTCCAGTGGGCATGTAGTGTGACAGCTATGGGTCAGGAGTTCTGATACTTCGCTCTCTGTGAGAGGAGTAAACGAGGAGAGTGAACAACCACTGACCTGGAAGGGCAGAGGAAAAGATGTAGTAGGACTGCTACAATGGTTGAGTTTCAGTGTTTCAAAGAATTGGCTAGTTAGACTGCACTGTAAAGCAGGCAGCAAAGGTATCAGCAGACAAGTTTGTGGGTGGTGGAGGTGGAGGAGGATTTAGTATCGCTTTAAAAGTGGAAAATAATTTCCTTGAGTCAGTGGCACTGCTAATTCTGTTATTATAGTTTTGGCAGCACTGATGCTTGTTGAGAAGGAGGATAGGAGCAATTGGTAGCCCTTAAGGTCGACGGGGTCTTTAGTTTTTCGCCATTTTCTTTCAGCAGCTCTGAGATCTGTATGGAGCCCAGGGATGGTATCAGTTAGCCACGGGTGGGACTGGTTTGGGCGAGCAGGCTTGGTGGATAGAGGACACAGGCTATCCAGGCACGAGCGTAGAGATTGTGTGGCATCATTGATTTACTCCTGCATCCTTTGCACTATGTCTCAATCTGTCTATATTATTTTGTCTATACAGTAGCCTGTGTTTGATTTTATTTTTGTAATTTTGTATAAGTAAGCACATCGTGAGCAGTGCACAATCCTGAGTCAGATTCCTCGTATCTGTACACATACTTGGCAATAAATCTGATTCTGATTCTAATTCTGATTCTTTTCAAAGTAAAAGCTCTCAATTAAACACATCATAAAGTACTGCTGCAAAAATGTTCTTACCCTTTTATTTTGTAGGCACAATAACTTCAAAGGAAGTGATTATGTGATAAACTTTTGCTGTCATGACTGAGATCTGTTTCAGCACAAGCCACTATAAATATTATTATTGGGGTTTTATTTGCCGCTATTAAAGTAATCTAGCCACGGGCCAGATATTATTGCTGGCAGGCCAGCTCTGGCCCGCGGGCCGCCTATTGCCGACCACTGATCTAGAGTCTTACAGCCTTACATGCCCTCCATGCAGATGCTGTAGGCATGAATCAGCCTTAAGGTGCTGTAAATCTCTACACACACAACTGCTATGCAAAGACAGGATTTCTTACTCTGTCAATAAAATCAGCAGAAAAATGTTTATCACATTGTCTGAGAAAGGGAAGGATGCTTGGTTCTAGGGATCAAAACACAAAACGAGGGAATACTTTGTTGCTGGTGACTTGATATTTCTCTCTTTCGCTCAAACAGCACTGAAACTGCCCTGGGGGCACGTGGTGGCCCAACATCTTATTAAGACAACTCATGTTGGGGTTTTCTTAATTGGTCATCCATCTGTGCATTTGCAGTCTTATATATTACTCTTAATTTTGAGTTCACATAGGCAATTTTTTATTTTATTTTACTGGATCACATCTCTTTCTGCCAAGGATCATCATGGAAACAGTCAAAACAGCTCAATACTATTGGACCCATGCTTATATAAGCCTTGTTTACTGCTTCTCCTGCATAGAGAGAAACACAAAAAGTTGAATATGATTCTCTGTAAAAGAAACATCTTGTACTACCATGTTTCCATAAAACATCAAATCTGTCTGTTGTGCATTGACATTAGCGGCATTTATATTTGCAGATTTTTGGTTTAAAAATTTCTAGGAAAATCAATCAGGTGCAAAGGAAGATATTTATTTCGTTTTAAACAGCACCACAAAGGTGCTCACTAGAAGAGAAGCAACAGAAGATGTGTTTTGACTGAGAATTGTAATAAAATAATGAGTGCTCAGCTTTGTTTTGGCAGTTGGGGGATGGACCCAGGACGATCCATGCTGTTTGGTAGAACAGTTCTGTCCTGAGTACAACGAGTGGAGAAAAGCAGAACGCATGGTCAACAATCGTGGCAGTGTGGCTGTGGGCTCACTGGATGGCAAGATCTACACAGTGGGTGGGGAAGACAACGTCCGATGTTACAGCAGTGTGGAGAGGTGAGACAGTACGGTCTGAAAATGTCTTTTACTAAAAATATGTGCATAATGGCCGTAATTTGGCAATTATCTTCATCTTGAAATATCACACTATGGAATAAGTTCAAGCTCTTTGAGGCGTTTAAAGGATTTCTCGATCTAAGAACCTCACATCATCATTTGAACAGATTTTGTCTTGTCACATGCTCCGTTGAATTTCATGTACCAGTTGTATGCAAACATCAAACTCTTGAGTTAATGAGAGGGTGAAATTGAAAGGTTTAGTTTAGTTTTTGTCAATTACCTGGTGATTCAAACTGACATTTCATTATTTCAGAGCAGTTATCACAGCAGCAGAAAGTGAAAGCAAGCATGTTGAAGGTGGGGTGACAGTTTGAAATTGCATCTTTTAATAAGTAAGAGCTGCCTGGCTCTGACAATCAGAGCCTTTCAACAGATTCCTCCCAAGTTGCTCTCCGGAGGATGCAGTCACGTACATGTAATGTTGGTGCCATGTGAAGCAAAGAGCTCTCAGTCAGCAACTTGTGGCTGAGTGCTGACACTGGGAAATGGAAAATGGGCTGTGGAATGAATCCATGTAGGGCATGAGATGATCTGGGGAACGACTGTACATAGAAAGACCTCTGTCCCACAACAGGAAAGGGGCCTTACTGAGATTAGAAATCTCTTTTACATGAGAATCCTACAGTAACCAAGAAAGCAGCAACTATTAGGGCACAAAACATATAGGACAGACTTGTATGGCCAAAATACTTCCCACTTGTGTCACAACTGGTATTGCCAGGCAACAGGGTAAGGACCTCAAAGGGAGAAAGAGGAGGCAGCAGGATGACTTCAGTGATTTATTTTGTGATGGCATGATGATGACAGGTGCAGGCAGACAGTTATGCAGTTAAACAGGCAAACAGGCAGGCAATAACCAGGTAACAGAAACTAGAATGCAAACACCATCTGCCAGGCATCTAGGAATGAACTGGCAAGGAACAAATTAAGTGAACTGGTATACACCAATCAGCCAAAATATTATGACCACCTGCCTAGTATTGTGTAGAAACCCCTTTTCCTGTCAAAACAGCTCTGATCCGTCATGACATGGACTCCACCAGACCTCTGAAGTTGTACTGTTGTATCTATCACCAAGACGCTAGCAGCAGATTTTTTAAGTCCTGTAAATTGCGATGTGGGGCCTCCATGGATTGGAGTGTTTGTCCAGTACATCCCTCAGAAGCTCAATTAAGATTTGGAGGAATTTAGAGGTCAAATCAACACCTTGAACATCTTGTTGTGTTCCTCAAACCATTCCTGAGCCATTTCTGTTTTGTAGCAAAGCTTTATCCATTATCCATAAAAGGGTGTACATGGTCTGCAACAATGCTTAGGTGGGTGGTGTGTGTCAAAGTAACATCCACATGAATGGCCTTTCTATCAGAACCAAGTTTTTCAGCAATTTGACCTACTGTAGCACATCTATTGGATCGGGCCACATGGACCAGCCTTCACTCCCCACATACATCAGTGAGCCTTGGTTGCCCCTGAACCTGTTGCCAGTTCACCGCTTTTCCTTCCTTAGACCACTTTTGATTGGTACTGACCACTGCTGACTGGGAACACCCCAAAACAGCTGCAGTTTTGTGTATGCTCTGACCCAGTTGTCTAGTTATCACAATTTGGCCCTTGTCAAAGTTGCTCACATCCTTACACTTGCCCATTTTTCCTGCTTCTAACACATTTACTTTGAGGACAAACTGTTCACTTATTACCTAATATATCCCGCCCACTGACAGGTGTCGTAGTAATGCAATCCACATGTAAAATGTGGATATGTTATGTTCTTGGCGGTGAAGAATTACAGGTTCAGTATTCACACAAGAAAACATAACCCAGGAGGACTGTCATTTAACATAATGTAAAACATATTATAATTTTAAACATGTTGCATTGGTCATACCCAACCCCAATCACTGATGTTAATCTTAGTCATCAATATCACACACCTGTAATCCTTACTCTTCCCTTATGCTTATGAATTTAAAATCTGCTGAATCGCAAAATACATGGCCAAAAAGACTTGGCTTCCACTCACTGCTCTTTGTAAAAATGTACTTAACCTGAGGTTTGCTATTTACCTAGAATAAAACATGGATGCTAAAAGCATCTTTTGAACTCAAAACCTGAGTGCTTTTTTTACTAGATTTGGAGGGAGAAAGAAAGATTCTCATTTGTTGTTGTTATTTATATCACTGAGCAGTAGAGGTCAGCGTTAAGGCAGAAATTAGACATAGACCTTTTGATGTTTAACCTGTGCAGTCTATGGTTTAACCCAAATAGTATCCTCAAGCCACGTTTTTAGTGAGCAATGGAGCAAAATGCTCACTTTACAGGATTTTCCTCATCTTCTCGTGTTGCCTGGGTATCTATTCCTCATAGGCAGAGAAAGTATTTCACA
Source organism: Micropterus dolomieu (assembly GCF_021292245.1). Classification (NCBI taxonomy): domain Eukaryota; kingdom Metazoa; phylum Chordata; class Actinopteri; order Centrarchiformes; family Centrarchidae; genus Micropterus; species Micropterus dolomieu. Next base: position 12,694,187 of record NC_060170.1, read on the forward strand.
CACACACACACACACACACGTTATCTGCTCTCCTTTAGCACATTTTTTCACACTTTCTCTCCTCCTACTTTATGGGATGTCTCAAGGGACCTGGTTCTGTTCCCAATTCCCAGTGACAGCCACTTCTTTACTGCATGCCAGCCAGTTACCCTATAATGACCATCCCCAACAGGCTGCAGACCAAATACCTGCTCCAGATTGATCAGCAGTTAATGGTCTGAGCTAGCTAGCAGTCATTTAATCTCTGAGGGGTGGTTACAGCGCTGTTGTGACATTAGGGGGGAATTGCAGAGTTCCCACTTGAGCAAAAAATTTGCCAATTAGAAGGAAATGTTTTGGGGGATGTGGGTTTTCATCTAATAGCCTTCAATGGAGAGAAAACAATTTTAATAGCCTCCCAGTGTAGAGGAAACACTCTGGCAGATGTTTACACAGATGCCCACACAACCCAAATACTTTCTCTCAGTGAGTATCTGTATATGTGTACCTGTGTTCCTCAAAAGCACACAATTGCAGGCATACAAAACACTTGGAAAATATAGCTTTACATAAAAAGTTTGTGACGGAATTGCTTCTACTCACATTGTTATTACCAGCACCTGATTTTACTTTCTCATAACACTTTGAAATCCCTGCTCCCCACCCTCCATCATGGCAGGTACAACCCAGACACAGACAGCTGGAGTATAGATGTAGCACCCTTGAGCAGCCCACGCAGTGGAGTGTGCCTGGTGGAGATGGACGGATACCTGTACGCTATTGGAGGACACGATGGCATTGCTACCATAAATACTGTGGAGAGGTACTGTAGCACGACCGGTACAAAAGATCAATATCTTCCAAAATGAACTGTGAATCCTCTTAATACATGAACAAAGAAACGTTCAAGACACCTCATCAACTTTAAGGGGCACTACTATACATTATTTTCCCCATAAAATCCCACAGTCTCATTTTTTGGGTTTCTATTTCTTTTTCTGTAAAGGAAGTAAACATGTTTAAAGTGCTTTTACATTTTTCTTTCAATCACCACCATCTAGAAAAAAATGTCTGCTAAGTTTCCTTTGAAGAGACTTTCTAGTTTGTGCCATAAACAAAAATATGCCTCCTTTTAAAAATGAACATAAAATGAAAGTGGAATGATTAGGCTGTGTCTTACATATATCTAGAATGAAAGTATTAATGATCGTAATTACCTGACATCTGAAATTTCTTTGAAAGCAGTCTGAAGTGGCTGACTCAGATGAAGGAACAAAGAAATTATAAATGGAGTTACACAAAAATATAATGATTGACAGACCATTTGTTAGATTGGGTTTTGCTAACCTTTGTTTCATTGTTCTAGGTATGATCCAAAAATGAACACATGGAGCAAGCAGGCACCTATGCTGACCAGGCGCACAAGGGCAGTGGCTGCTGTGCTGGAGGGTCACTTGTATGTGATCGGAGGGAATGATGGTGATATGGCTCTGAGCTCAGGTGAGACTGTCTTTGACATCAAACTTCAGGCGCCCAGAAATTCAGCCAATGTTTGATAAAGGCTGTAAGATTATCCATTAATCTGTCAATTAATTTATAAGATAAATATAAGAAAATTGTGAAATATGCCCATCAAAATTCTCCAGAGCAATATGTGAGGTTTTGAGCAGCCCTTAATCCAAAGTTATCTAATCTATAATGATGTAAAACAGACACATCCAGCAAACCCTGACATTTGAGAAGCTGGGACCAACTAACGTCTGGCATTTGTTCTCTGATAAATGATTTAAAGGATTAATCGATTCTCAAAATTGGTAGAGATTAATGTTTCTTCAAACATTCTTCTTTGAATTCTCTTAAACGCTTGTTTTTAATAATATGCCAGTGCTTTGAGTTATGTGTTAATGTGGCTTATTAGAGCTGGCACAAGTTATACAAAGTAACAACATTAAAAAGAATAAAAATTAATGATAATTTATATATACAGTATATATATATAATATCTCTCTCTCTCTCTCTAGAGAGACCACTGTTTGAAAAAACCTCAGCTTTCTTTGACAGCATTTTGACATGTGGCAAGACGACTAAATGCTAACTAGTAAGAACTAGCTTGGCCTCTTATTTTCTGTGTATTCATATTCGCACATGTGCACACACACACACACACACACACACACACACACACACATAGCTTAAGCCCCCTGACCTTTCCGTATAAGGGTTCTGTTGTGCTGCTATTTCAGTCTGTGAGAAGTGCACGTCAGTAAAATTCCCACAACCTTCTCTGGTTCCCTTCAAGTTCACGGTTCTTGCTTCCAAAAATGATTGACAATCACAATATTTTATTTTCATTTACAGAGAGTTTTATAAAAAAATAAATCAAACGTATTTTCATTTAATTGGATTTTGCTTTCTGACAGACATTTTTAGCTTTTTATGTACAACTAAAATCAATGTAACCTTGACATTTTTGTATATAAATATAAACACTGCCTGTCTGTAAGGTAGTGTTACTCATACAGTGTGTGTAGTTATGTATTATATGGTATGGCCTTTTCTGACTTCTGCTATTCTCTAAATGTCCCCCAGTGGAGCGATACAACCCTGTAGACGGTACCTGGTCGATATGCGCCCACATGCTGAGTCCCAGAGAGAACGCCGGCTGTGCCGTGTACCTGGGACACATTTATGTGGCTGGTGGGAAAGACGAGCTCAACCTGGAGCTCTGTGCTGCTGAGAGGTTTAACCCGGACACCATGAGGTGGACTCCTGTCAAACGCATGAAGAGCAAGAGAAACAACGTGAGTAATGGATCACTAAGACACGTCAGATATCAGGCCTCCCTTCCGATTTAAGGTTCAGTTAATTTTTTACATCCAAATGATAAGAACAGAAAAGATGAAGAGAAGTAATACGAGTGACATGGCTGAGGGAAGGACATCCTTTTGCTTAACAGATTACCTAAAATATTTGTATATATATGTATAAATATATGTTTTTTGGGCTGAAAAACCAGTAACTTGTTTTTTTTCTGGCGTGCTGTGGATGGATTAAGAGGTATGTTTAACATGTTCACCACCTTACTTTAGCATGTTAGCATGCTAGCACTTGCCAATTACATCATTGCATGTAACATGTATTTGCATGTATTTGGTTATAAATTATTTATCTAAAACCTTTAACCTGAAGGGGAACAGTAAATGTTGACCTGCTGGTGGCACTATATGAAAAGTCATGGGATCACCAATGTCATGATGATTCATCCTCTTGGCATCATGAATACTGATACAAATTATTATGGCAGTCCATCCAATACTTGTTGAGATCTTTCACTCTGGACCAACTGACATTGTTATCCACTAAGCCATGCCACTAGTGAGGCTAAAAAGTTGATAACACACCGGCCTCTCGACAAGGCAGGCCAAGGGCTCTGCAGCGGGTGATTAAAACTGCCCAGAAGATTATTGGTATCCATCTCCCAAGCATCAGTGATACCGGTGTGGTGAGGTGCCTACGCAGAGCCCAAACGACACTAAAGGACAGTACCCACCCAGCCACAGCCTGTTCACCCTGCTGCCTTCTGGGAAGAGATATAGAAGTTTCTGCTGCCACACCACCAGACTGCAGAGCAGCTTTTCCCCCCAAGCTGTCAGACTCTTAAACTCTAGTTCATCCTCAGCACTGCTCCAGTGATAATAGTTTACTTCTGTTACCATATTTCATAATTGAATCTTTATTAATGTTTACTGTCTGCTATGTAGCAGAAGGGAGTTACTCAATTTCACTATATAACCTGTTATGTTGTGACAATAAAATCTACTTACCTACCGACCTATCATTTGCTCGCATGGCTTCTTTTACCAAGGCTACGCAGACAATACGCAACTCTACCTGTCCTTCCCGCCAGATAACCCCACTCTCCCGGACATATCCACATGGATGAAATCTTGCCATCTTCAACTACACCGTTTTAAAACTGAACTCTTGATCATTCCAACCAGGCAATCTATCCACCATAACATCAAACTAAAAATTGGCTCCTCAACCATCACTCCAACAAGGGTGGTGAGAAAATTGGGTGTCATCACAATCAGAATAAGGTTTATTTATTATATCTTAGTTATGAGGTAACTTTCACATTCAAGGAATTTGTCTTGGTATATTGGTGCTTACATAAATATACATATATAAAAAAATTATGATCAATGTTTAACTGTCTTTCTCAGACCATGTTGCTACTGTCTCTCGGTCGTGCCGCTTTGCTCTATACAACATAAGAAAAATCAGGTCATACCTTACTCAGTACGCCACCCAGCTTTTGGTACAGGCCGTTGTTATCTATCGCCTCAACTACTGCAATGCCCTCCTAGAGGGTCTTCCAGCTTGTGGGGTGAAACCCCTCAAATGGTTCAGAACACAGTGGGGCATCTGTTTTTTAATAAACCCAAAAGGACTCGTGTCACTCCATTACTCAGTGACCTCCACTGGCTCCCCGTGGCCTCCTGAATCAAATTCAAGTTACTAATGCTTGCATACAGAGTGACTAATGGGCTGTACCCATCTACCTAAACTCCATAATACAAGCTTACATTCCTTCTCGGCCACTGTGCTCCCCCAACGAACGGCGTCTGGCTCTACCATCCCTACACACAAGGCTATCTCTGTCCCAGCTGTTCTCATCTGTGACACCACAATGGTGGATTGAGCTACCACATGCCATCAGAGCAGGGGCGTCCCTCTCTAACTTCGAGAAACTCTTGAAATCTCATCTATTCCGAGCACACTTTCTCTTATAACACAGCAGAACTTCCTGTGTTCTTCTTCTTCTATCTCCTTACAATTCTCCTGTATTGATTTGCTAACTCTCATCTCTTCCCCTAGGTATTTATCCCATTGATGCTGTATCTTCTCTGTATATGCTCTTACTTGTAGATCTCTTACTTTACTGATGCTTGTAAGTTGCTTTGGATAAAAGTGTCTACCAAATAAGTAAATGTAAAAGTAACATATTGTGTGTATTGTATGCTTAAACTATTGAATTTATGCTGTTACAAAAGTACATGATGGTGCAGTGTATTGACTCTTTAAGGTAACCCCCTGGGCTGATTTACAAAATTTAAAAAATTGTCAAAAGAACATGTTAAATCTATTTCATTTAAAATCATTTGTTGATGTAATTGTATACAATTCTCTTATAATCACTCTTGTGTATTGGCCTCAGATGTCCCTTGTAGTCTTCAATGGTGTCTTGCTGGCTGTGGGAGGCTCTGATGGTGTCACCAATCTGAAAACAATAGAAGTTTACTGTCATGAAACCAACACATGGAGGTAAGAGGAATACCAATGCTGTTACGTTGCTTAGTGCTCATTGCTGTGGCGTTTTCTTAATTGGGCTTTCATATTATTCAAAAAATGCCTAAAGCTCTAATATATTTCTGTTTCCATTTCCTGTTAATGTAATTTGCAGGAAACATAAAAGCCATAACGACTTTTTGCTTTAGGAAACAGGCTATGAATTTAATTGCTACTGTGCCCAATAGATTAGCAGTAAAGAGCCACAATGTGGAAATCTATTTACATGAAAACAGACACAACAAGGTGCAGGGATAACCAAGCCTTAAAGTAGTAAAAAACATACAATATAGCGTATTTATCTGTACTTACAGTCAATACTTCAGCAATAGTTGTGAGTTTGATGAAATAAATAATTGTATGTATAATCACATCACATACATATAAGGAAGAAAAAGTTTTAATTACCCAATTTACAATTGTACTTGATGTGAAATCAAACACGGCGCAATGTGGTGCAAACACTGTAAAGGGTACTCTGACTTTGGTCAAAGTCATGCAAAACATTTACAAAAAAGTGATAAGATGAATAAGGAAAAAGAGAATGCCTACAAAGTCATTACTCAAACTCATTAAAATTTAAATGTAACATTACATTAATTAATGTTACAAATTACAGTCTATCTTGCCATGATGGTACAGTTGTCAAATGAATTTCAAGCTTAGGACAAACATACTTTACATAAAGAAAAGTCTGCAGCTTACAGCCAGACAAATAGATTCACTTTGTGATTCATGCACCATGTAAGCCTCCTATATATTATATATGCCTTCAGGCTGCTTACTGTCTCTGAGTACTTCACTGTCTGAGTCCTCCTATTTTCCTCTCCATCTGTTTTTAGACACTTTGGAAGCATGAAGAACAACCATCCAGGAGGAAGAGTGGCTGTGCTGTGCTGAGACCTGTTCACATTATACGAACAGGACAGAGGTGTTGGAGAGAAATAGCCTAATGGATGTACACCAGGCTGCAGGACACATTGTGATATGGTTCATGTAAGACAGCATAATGACTGAATAATTGAAGAGTTCACTCCAAAACGAGACATCGCTGCATTAGTCAAAATTGGCAGCTGGTGTTACAAAATGAGTGCGAGCATTTCATTAAAGCACATTACAGGCTACCAGGTTACCATTAAAAGTTATGGGTCTTTTTATGTATCTAGCTTACAAAGCAGACCTCTATTATAGGGATGAATCAGCAGCAAGTACATTTCAGGTTGTATTTTTTCCACCAAAAAGAGATGTCCCATCCTTCCAATAGAGATTGAATATGGTACTACCATAATTATAGCCTGACCAATACTGGATTTTTGAGTCCAGTAATGTATTGACATTTGTGAGTTTTAAATATCAGATGATATTTTGGCCGATTATTTAACATAAACAAAAATAATCTTGATACGAATAACTTAGATTTGTTTGTGTTTTTTTAGATTTGTGATATCTCTGCAATTAGCTTACACTGATTGATCAGCTTGGCCGATGTATTAGTCAAACTCTAACCATACTATTAGATTTTTTAAAAATTACAATGTAAAACGTGAAAAAGTGAGCCAGTGTTTTACAAAATAGTGTATAAGTCCCACTTGTAAATATTGGGATTTGTGTAGTGATTATTGATGCGGAGGGAAAAGATGGAGGGAAACTATGCAGGTGTTTGGTAACAGAAAGTACAGGATTTGTATATGACAAAATACTCAATCTTTTGTCACTTAATACTTTAAGATGAAAGAAGTAATTTTAACCTTGATGATGCTTTGAAGGTGAGAAACTCAGGTGGCTGTTGGAAGTGGAGAAAGTGTACTGAATGTTTTCAGAGTAACATAGTACTATGACATGACAAAATAGCTAGCATAATGGCATAGAGAAATTATGCATTGTATATGTTGTCTTTCTAAAAAGTTCATCATGTGTGTACATCAGCTTATGTGAATTTGTGATGATTTCATGTTGCAAATGACTCCTCAGCACTGACTAAAAACAATTACTCCATCATATCTCGTCATTCAGCTCATGTAAACATTCACTAATAGGCAAGGCAAACACAGAATGGGTTGTGAAACAACAAAATCAGCTGGATTAAGTTGTGCCAAAGAAATCTGTGGGAATCAAGATCCTGAGTGAGACAAGCGAGTGAATCTGACTGCTGGCATGGGAAAGCATAAGTGGCTGTGTGGGCTTTAAAGCGATGACGCTCAGAGCTCTTTCCTCTGGAGAATAATGGGCTGAAACGTGGAGAGGCTGAGCACAAGGACCGCACACAGAGCAACACGTCTTTTCCGGAGATACACAAGCCAGTGGTGTCTCCCACCGTAACTCGTGCACACAGAATGAATATTTTTTTCAATATGAGGGGGACCGTTGTGAGGCAAATAGCAGAGGACAGAGCTGTTGCAGGTATGTTTTAACAGAAAAAAAAAAAACTAAAAACAAATAAATATATATATATATATATATATATATATATATATATATATATATATATATAGCATAATAAGAGATTGTGAATTTCTAGAAGTTGCCAAGACTTTGCATGCACTGTGTATACATCATTGATGTTGGATGTTGGGAAATTATGAGCAGTATGAATAAATAACTAATATAGGGACTGTTGAGGTCTAATTCAAATTAAATGTTTTTTTGGGAAATGTCTAGGCTATACAGGTCAATTTTAAGCCTGGTTCTGACAGACGTCAGACTACTTGTGTTTTTACTGACTGATATGTTACTGTTACAGCTAACAGTTACACTGGTTCAGTTCTTCATTCACAAGTACATAGCAAAGTTGCACTTTCCACTTCTTACCACCAGATGACTCTGAGTGATGAAGACACAGTGTGCATCGACACTAGCACTTCACACCATTACGTTGCTTATAAAACAGAAGAAACGGCCTTATTCGTGTAAACTTAAAGCCACAGTCTACAGGCAAGCGTCACATTATTTGGCAAATGGGGTGGGCAAAGTCATGACGACGCAGAATCCATATACAGCAGAATACAGCAGATCCATTGTTAAGTTGAATTAATTTCTCTATGAGAAGTTTCCTGTCTGCATCAAACATATGCTGTCCTCAGAAGACACCGAATCATGTCTCGGTATCCGGCAGATGCCGAGGCACCCGTAGGTGACTTCAGGTTGGGAAATGAGCGCCGTCCTCCTGCTCCGGCCAGGGCAGGATAAGATGCAACCAGCGCTTACACGGTGTCCTTAATAGTATATGGCAGGAAACGATGAAAGACAAGCTGGAAACGGTTACAAACGGGATTGCTGATTAAAAAGAGGAAGGCAAGAGGAAAATCAAGTTTATGATCGCCAACATCAGACTAAAAATAGCAGTTCATCCTCCTTCCGCCAAGCAATGTAGTTCGTCAAACAAAGTTGTTGCTAAGCGACAGTGAAGTCTCTCTGTATTCGCGGCGGTTTGGGGCTCGCGCATCTACACGAGCAGTCAGGTGTGCGATAAATTACGACGGTTTCGAAGGCGTGTCAGCCAATCAGCGCCTAGAACCGGGACTCGTTTATTCTCGTAAACCCAAATAACTCGGCGTGCGAGCCTACGTAGCTTAGAAGTACCTACTGATGGAAAGCAAGGTTTTCCGGTACTGTGTTTGTCGCTAAGAGAGGCTCTACAGTGGATTGGTTTGATATACTTGAATGCTTTCAAAAGCTAAGTCCGTTGGACTCTTGTTTGCCCCCCCCCCCCCCGGAGTTGCCTTCTCCTCTCCCTTTTTATAATTGCCATTTCCCAATGATGACAGAGCTTTGTCAGGGGCGCGTTGATGGGAAACGTCCTCTGTCACGAAGGCAATGCTGTATGGGCACTATATGGAAGTTATCTAAACCAAGCCTGTCTTTACGATGATGGGACCTCGGTCAGAAACGGGAACACAGCCAGGTAAAAGAAGTTATCCCATCTCAACCCAATAGGCTATGACCTAACTCAAAGTGGCTGTGGTGCTCATTTGTAAGTTTACTTACCATGTGTGTCTGTCTGTTATTGCCTCCCTAAGTCATAACATTGCCATTCAATGCTGTTCTAAATTTCTGTTTGTGTTACTCTAAGGCGAGCTCTTACTGTCTTAAGGATGTAGCCTAGAAGTTCTATGAGAGGCTACCATAAGCTTGTGGTACAGTTTTGTTGTCTCTTCAATTTTTTTATACAGTATGATACCGTAGCCTACTCCTTAGTTTTGCAGTGGTGATCATATGGGAGTTCATTTTTACCCTTCTATCTGTTAGCTAGCTATCAGTATACTGTCACCCTAATATTTACAGTGGACTCAATTGCAGATGTTTTTGGTGGATCAGCAGTACATGAAACTCTCATGACCATTGTCCATGACCAAATTCTGTTTTTTTCTTATGGAAGTATTTATTTTTTTATTTTTTTAAGCGTTTGTGTTGTCACTGACATACTTAAATTTGAATGTGATGACTGTGAGTTGAACCCTTGTCCAAATTACACATTTCCTTTTGTATAAACATAAGGAAAACATACAACACCAGTGTTCAGTTGAAAAGTCTAATTGTCAGAACATGCGTAACATTTAGATATTGTTGATGGTAACTGGTCTCTGCATTATAATCTCACCTACAGTAAGTGTGACATCCGAAATACATACTTTTGAAGAAGACTGCAGATTTTTACAGACCTTGTATGTAAGTTTTGATTCTGTTCTTTCTTTTTTTTATTCCCATTCAGCTCCTTTCATTTCTGCCCCACATGTATTTTTTTCCTCGCTCCATCTGCTTTCTATGGTCTGAATCCGGGGTATTGTCTCCATTAAGTGGAGGCAAGTATATGCCTGGAGCAGCTCTGTTCCCTATTATTGTGGTCACTTTGTCTTATCCATTAAGTCAACTCTCAAAGATTGCAGACCCTGGATTTTAACAGTGGACATGGCTCATTTTACTCTCATTGTGGACATACAGCTCTTTTTTTCCTTTAAAAAAATAATCTTTTTATCTGGTTTGCCTTAACTTCTCCTTTGCCCTAAAGTGAAGGACACATTAAGGAAAATGTGTCCTTTACACTCACTGCCTTTAGTTCCAGTTTTCCTTTCCTGTCCTCACCAGCACACTCATCTCCCCACTCTCTTTCCTCTGTCTGCACTTCTGAGGGTCTGTGCTTTCACTATTGTATCTCCTATCAAGGAGAGCATGTCTGGGGGCTGTTAGCCCACTCAAGGCTGCCCACACTGTACTATGATGACCACAGACGTAAAGACACAGACTCTGTATTACCTACTAATTGTGGGAGAACAAAGCAATCTCAACAGGATACACAGATAAATCATGTGATTGGACATCTATGAAATAAGCTCAACATTGATTCACTTCATTTCATTTCATTTATTTATTTAAGGACAGTGCACATTAATCAACATTTCTGTAAATGTGCCAGTGTTAGCCAGCAGGCTAATTTTCAACTGTAGTCCATTGGCAAGATGTTATACTAGGCACATAATGGCTTAAAAACTTGGGTGGAAACACACACACACACACACACACACAGACACAATCTAATGACATCCATCATGTTCAGCCAGAAAGGACATACATTCTTGCGCCACCTTGAGGAGGGCATCACTCCTCACCATGGCTACACACATTATCCTAAACTGTATGGTGTTTTCAATAAATACAGGACAGTAATATCTGACTGACCCACCTGAAATGCTATGTTCCACTTTATCAGAATATACACTATAAATAAGATAGAACATCATCAATTGGGTATGTGTGAGACAGTGAACACATTATTTAACTGTACAGTTCCTTAAAGTGTGACGGTGTAATCCCGCTCTGTTCAAACAGCGGCATATTTCAGAGGTCTTTGCTGAACTCTGAGCAGAATTAAGCTGCAACACAGGCAGTGAATGTAATCATATTACGTTTAGTCTTTAAGGAGGTGAATTTTTAATAAGTGTATTTAAACTCTCTCCTTGTCTTTTTTTCTCCCTCTCCCTGTCTCTTGGTCCCTCATTCGTCACTCAAAAACCCCCACAAGAAACAGCCATGAACCCTCCACGCCGATCATCGAGTTCCCATAGTGACAGGTAATTTTCTTAAGCACTTGTTCCCCTCCATGTGACACTGAGTGACGTTGTAGGAACACATATATAAACGTAAATCACTAAATAGCCAATTCTGTGTGCACTGAATGTTTTTTTTTTCTTTTTAATAATACATGTGATTATGTTTATTTTGTTTAATAATGCATGATGCGCGTGAAATAGAACAGCTCCATCAAATCATCTCGTTCAGACTTTCATGCATGACTTGCTTTGACTCAGAGAATCAGGTTAAGCATGTCCTTCACAAATCAAATCATTTATGTTTAAGCTGTTTGCTCAGCTATGTTTGACACTGCAGACAGGGCAGCCAAGGCGTTTTTTCAGTACAACATATGAACAGTTATTGTTTTGATTGCAAACTGTCTATTCTTATTTTACAGCCCTGTAACTGCCTACAGGATTCACAGAACATCATAAATCTGGACTTTTCCATCATTGCCTTATATTCACTGTATGCAAACATTACCAGGCGCCTTATTGGTAACTTGAAATTTTGTGCTGAAATTTCACCATTGTATTCCATTGTGTTCCATGCTCTCTCGGAAGGAACTCAAAAGCAAAAGCGGGCATGTTTATGAGCAGATTTTGCTCTCCTTCTCGTCCTGCAGGCCCTCCACTGAGACCCAGCAGAGGAACAACAGCAGTAACTCTGGCGTTATTCTGGACATCTCGGCTCTCAAGATGACGGAGGTGGATACAGAGGTGCCTCCTCTTCCACCTCGCTATCGCTTCAGGGACTTGCTGCTGGGGGACCAGACATTTCAGAATGACGACAGGTAGCATGAAAAATACTGTGCGCGCTTGCGTTTGTATACTTTTAAGTTCAAGTCTCTCTGGATACTTGAACTGCTACACTGCTTTCAACAGTTGTTGTACACACTTTCCCTCAAGCTGCCTCATCTACTTCTACTTCAATTACTGTTTTCCTACATTTCCCATAATGACTTCTCACGACAACCCCCTAGAGATGTGGTGGGACTTGTATTCAGCTGTTGGTTTTCTGTGTAGGTGGATACAGTAATGGAAATAGAAACAGTGGAGTGAGAGGTTTTGTAGTGAAAAGGTTGGAGTCTTGCCACTTGCTCAGACCTTGTGGCTGTGTTGCACTGGACTGTCTGGGCTAGTGTCAGCAGAGAAATTTGTATCCGTGTCTCTCTGATTCTAAGGGACTGACACATAAACTGATGCTGGATTTAGCCAATCCACAGAAAAACACGCAGAAAATAGGCTTAAAAATGCAAGGTCTGATTTCTTTAATAAAAGTGGTCACTAGATTTCTGTTCTGTCAGATTGTAGTTGGTTTGAGACATCTTCAGACATCTGAGCCTGAAATAGCCTGTCCCTAGGCCCCTTAACTGGTGCTATAGTCACCAGAGCAATAGAGTGTTTGGGAATCTCCTAAGAGTTCAATTATTGCTGCGGTTGGAGAGGCAGACCAACAGATGCTGTTTGCTGCCCCAGAGAGGAAGAGTTATATCAGCCACAACTGAGTACTATGGAGCTCTCCGTGGTTCTGAAATGAAGTCATCTCACTAAAGGTTCAGTAGTCACTTCAATGTTGGCTTGCGGATAGCAAATGGAGACCACTGCGTCATAGTTTTCTTAAAGGGATAGTTCGGGAAGTGGGGCTGTATGAAATACAGGGTCTGCAGTAAAAATTTATTTTTCCCACCTAAAAGAAAGCCCACTGGTGAAAAAAAATCTATGTCAGTCCAAGTGTTCGCTATGTGCAATATTTTTAAATATTAAATGTTAAAGTCAAGGGCTACTGGACTTTGTTGAAGATACTGAAAGACGTTTTGTCCCTCATCCAAAGGACTTCTTCAGTTCTGACTGACTGGGAGGGAAACTCAGCTATTTAACCTCAGTGGGGTCGTTTGCCAGGATCGTCGATACAGCTGGTTTTCAGTGTTCCTGGCTGTTGTAACGAATGTTGTTATGGACGTTCGGACTACCCGAGGCCAAGAATGAATGACCATCGTTGGCATCTTCACCTGAGGCCAATAGGTTACGTTTGTTGAGTTTCCTGGGAAGTGATGAAAGGACAGCATTGTAAGTGGGGGATAAGTGGTGGCGTAGACCCCCTCCTCAGTTCAATGACGGCTTCTCTACCTGGGTGTAGCTTCCTTGACACCTCTTTCAAACCATCCATCTTCTCTGTGTAAAATGTGCACCTGGTGGTCCTCAAACGAGTGTCCTCTGTCCTTCAGATGTAAGTAGACTGCAGAGTGTTGACCAAGGTTATTATTGTAAACGAAGACGAACGAAATAACGAAAACTAGATGTGAAAAAACATTGTCGTTAACTGAAATAAAAATAAAAACGAGAACTAAAACTATATTGGAAGTTTGCAAAACTAACTAAAAGTAACTAAAATGAAAGAGTAAAAGTCCTTAGTTTTCGTCTATTTATTTATTTCATAGGACCGAAGCCTACATTTCGAGTGGATATGAAGCCGGGGGAACTGACGGTCTTGCCAGTCTTGCCGGTCTTGGTGTTGTGCCGAATTCTGCCTGCCTGCCGAGAATTGCATGCACCTCACGGGTGATAACGGTCATTTATGCTGACAAAAGAGGTGGATGCAAATCTCGGCAGGTAGCCTACAAAATTTGATCCGCTGAATTATGCATCCACCTCTGTGGGTCCTTCTCAGACACTTTGCCGTGCTCATTGATCAAACAGCATCATCACCACATTTATTTACTGAATCTCAAGGACTGGTACTTCTACTAAGTGTATTAAAATATTAAAGACTCTAGACGTTCATAAAATATATACTTATATATATCTATATATCATTTATCACCATTGATGAAGCCCACAAAGAATATTACAGTGTTTAAAAGCATTATTTGGAGGTGCATGCAATTCTCAGCAGGCAGGCAAAACTCTAACATCTGTTGACACCGGACTGGCAGTTTAGAAGTGCGCTTGGTGATTAGCAAATTAGCAAAGTCCGATAGGCACCTGTTGCTTTTCTCCTCCGAGTGAAGAGCTGGCTGTGTGACTTGCCTGCCACAATTGCTTTATCCATCAAGAAAGCCCGGGGTCAGGGCAGCGTCTGGCCGCAGCGTAGCAGCTGGCAACCACTGTTATGACTGTTATCTTATTTTACCAATAAGGTGGTGTCAATCAGAGCCTCTATTACCCCCGTGGCCTCTTACTCAGAGGTTCCTCACCAGCAACAACAGAGTTTTAACCAGTTTTATCCCATCGACTTGTCTGAGCTTTTAAAAACAATATCACAAATGAGAGTGTCCTCCAGCCCACTTGATATAATACCTACAAAATTTTTACTAAAAGTAATAGATTCTGTTGGGCCCCATTTGATCTCTGTTTTCAACAGCTCCCTATCTACTGGTTGTGTCCCTGATTATTTTAAAACGGCTTGCGTGAACCCACTTTTAAAGAAACCTGGTTTAGATCCCTCCCTCCCACAAAATTTTAGACCAATTTCAAAACTGCCTTTTATTGCAAAGATTCTAGAAAGAATTGTGTCCAAACAGCTGCTCACTGTGCTGGAAAATAACAAAATATTTGAAAAGTTTCAGTCTGGTTTTAGGAAGTACCACAGCACTG
>NC_060170.1:12709279-12738029 GCF_021292245.1 Micropterus dolomieu
TTTAGCTTCATTACACTGGCTCCCAGTATGTTTTAGAATTGACTTTAAAATTCTATTGATCACTTTTAAAGCTCTTCATGGCCTCTCGCCTTGTTATATTTCTGACCTTTTAGTCCCATACGCACCAGCACGTACCTTGAGATCCTCGGGCAGAGGTCTGTTGTCTGTTCCAGAGTCTCGACTGAAAACTAAAGGGGACAGAGCGTTTGCTGTCAGGGCCCCGAGGCTCTGGAACAGCCTGCCCGAGGAAATCAGGTCGGCTGTGTCAGTGAACTCTTTTAAGTCCCTTCTTAAAACATACTTTTATAGGAGAGCTTTTCCCGATCTTATTTGACTTTATTTTATCCCTTTTATTTTATTGTATTTTACTAATTTTATATTAAATTTTCATGCTCTTATCTTTTTTTGTATTATTCTTTACACTTGTTAAAGCACTTTGTAACTTGTTTTTGAAAAGTGCTCTACAAATAAGGATTATTATTATTATTATGACGAGAACCCCATGTAATGTTATGGGGAGGCTAACTTTGCCAGGAGACCCAGGTAGGGATCGTCTGCGTAGTTGGTTGGATTTGAACATGTTTTCTATTATCTTTTATGCATAGCGTACATGTGTACAAAATAATATGAATGCAACAACTGTACAGAGCTTTGTTTAGTTTAGTTTGGGTTGCAGGTAGTGAGTCACTGTCTTAGTGGTTTTCTTTTCCTTGTTCTGTTCTGATGGTCTGGCTTAGTGCTCAGCAACATTGTGATTCCATACGTGTCTGGAGTATAAGAGAAACTCAGGAGGATTTTCAACAAACACAACATCCCTGTGTTTTTTAAACCCAAGAACACACTAAGACAGATGCTGGTACACCCCAAAGACCGCACCTCCTAGCACAAGAAAAGCAATCTAGTGTATGCGGTCCAATGCAGTGAGGAATGCACAGACCTCTATATCGGGGAGACTAAACAACCACTACACAAACGCATGGCTCAACACAGAAGGGCCAACTCCTCAGGTCAAGACTCTGCAGTCTACTTACATCTGAAGGACAGAGGACACTCGTTTGAGGACCACCAGGTGCACATTTTAGACAGAGAAGATGGATGGTTTGAAAGAGGTGTCAAGGAAGCCATCTACACCCGGGTCGAGAAGCCGTCATTGAACAGAGGAGGGGGTCTACGCCACCACTTATCCCCCACTTACAATGCTGTCCTTTCATCACTTCCCAGGAAACTCAACAAATGTAACCTATTGGCCTCAGGTGAAGAAACGATGGACGTTCAGTCTTGGCCTCGGGTAATCCTAACGACTGTACGACGTTACAGCAACCAGGAACACTAACGAACCAGCGGTATCGATGACCCTGGCAAACGACCCCACTGAGGTTAAATAGCTGAGTTTCCCTGCCAGTCAGTCAGAACTGAAGAAGTCCTTTGGATGAGGGACGAATGGTCTTAAGGCCCATTTATAGTCCTGTGTAGGGTCAGCTACGTGCGTAGCCTACGGCATAGGTACGCACATAGCCATTCATTTATACTTGTTTATAGATGTGTCCGTCATTCTGCACTTACACCCCCAAACGCTAGTCGGCAATAGCGCTACAGTGTCCACTGTGTTGACTTTTGCCGGCCGAGCAGGCTAACTTCCGGTTTAGCGCTCCGCATGTGTTATCTCTCGACTCCAGGCTCTTGGTTGTCCGCAGCAACAAAAGCAGTATTTCAGCAATGACTTGATAACCTTCTGTGGATGGCTTTTGTGTTTCCCAATTAGCTCATTGATCTGTATCTTCTTTGAATTAATCCACTGAATATCATAACTTGTGAAATTTCACTTTGAACCTTCACTTTGAAGTATTTTGTATGACATTATGACTGTGTTTTTTTTTGTTGTTGTTTTTTGTTGAATGTAGGGCTGCAACTAACTATGATTTTAGTACTTGAAGCTTCTATAGATTATTTCATTAATTCATTGATGCATCGTTTAAGAGGCACTTTTGCTTGGCGGCAGCAGACGCGCGCCCCCCACCCCGGTAACGGGATCAGCTGTGTACGTTGATAGATGATAAATATCTCTCTCTTCCTCCACTTTGCAAACAGCGCCATCATAATCACGTCGTGTTCACACATCTTAAGTGTGGAGTGCGACAGTAATAAATGTCCGTGCGAAACAGTGTGCTATAAAATTCTGTGGATTAAACGAAGCATTTTAGTAATCGATGAATTGTTTCAGCCCTAGTTGCATGCCGGTTTTATCAGAACTGTTGACTTAAGTAAAACACTGACTACTACAGTATAGATTACACTACATATTAAATACAGTCAACATACAGTAACATTAGGTTTATCTTTTGCCACACTATTACATGTATGCTGTGTCCTGTGGACCTTGAGACGGTACAATATGGCAATCAGTGTGTGTGTGTGTGTGTGTGTGTGTGTGTGTGTGTTGGGCATCTTTCATCCAGTTGCAAAGGGTAATTAGGGTTCGTTGCTGGGCTACCAACGTTTGTGTGTTTGCATCCACATATGTGTGTGAATGCACACGCTTGCCCCTGTCACAGAGCCATATGGAGTAATTCACATATCCTGGCATGAAAAACAAAGCAGCTTTTGTTTCTTCAAAACAGATAACAGCTGTAAACTGCAGCTTCTCACACACCTCTGCACAATGTGTGTTAGGGGATGAATGATGAAGCTAAAGAAGAAAACGATATTATTGAAAGCATCTTATGGTGCAGCTCTGTAATTGCTAGTTTCCGAGCTCTGCAGTGGAAACAGAAGCAGATGATGTCACTTTGGGGACGCTCTATATCTTGGTAGATGGTCTTCTCATGGTTTCGTGATGTTGATTATTTCCTGCGCTGATGCCTTGTCGACTGTAAAGCCGCAACAAATTAACCCCTAGAGAAAGAGTCAGAGCCCAGCCCTCCCTGCCCTAATGCCCCGTTGCATCTGTTTGCTTGCATCTGTCATAGTGGGCTATGTGAGTAAAAGGCAGTGGGTTGAAGGACTCGGGCAGTGATAGCTCCCTAAATATAAGAACATCGCTAGAAGGGAGTCCTGTAAGACAGCAACAAGAGCTGTCATGAGATTGATGCAAAAATAAACAAATCTGTTATTTCACTCACTCATGCTCATAATGGTCTAAAACAGTGTTTTTGCTTGAGACAGCCCCCTGCCACAGATTGGAAGTTTTCAGCAGGTCGATTGAAGGGCAATGTTACCTTAACATTTGAACAAAAAAATGCCAAAGGACTTAACACTATTATATACTTTTTCCAGATGCTAAGTAGATGAGAGAGAAACTTTATTAACCATTTGATCAATAATAAATAAGAAAGAAGCAAAGATTAAAGAATGGTCTGGAAAGAAACATAACATTGTGTAGCTGACTCTAGTTCTCTTATTTCCTACCATGGTAATCATCTCACTTTAAGGAATGGCATGAACAGTATGGCAAAATCTCAGTTATTATAACTAGGGCTGCAGCTAACGATGATTTTAGTATTCGAAGCTTCTATAGATTATTTCAACGATTCATCGATGCGTTGTTTAAGAAGTAGTGCTTCAAAACCACTTTTATCAAGAAATCACATGTGAAACGGGAAATGAGCAATCCTGTACACGAAACAGCTGTTTGTTATTATAAAGATAGAAATTATAAAGACAAAGAATATGGTTGAAAGGATGGATTAGTACACGCAGGTAGCAGGGATTGTTTGAGCTACAGAGAGAGCTGGAGGGGAGTTAAAAGGTGCAGCTCCCCGACACCCAGTTACCTCTTGACTGTGAGGTTACAACTCACAGCCCAAAAAGGAGAACAACAAACGCACGTGTGCACATTTTCAGCTGAGGACTGCAGCTTACTTTGGCTAGCCTTCAACTCAATAATCAATCATGATTTCAGTTAAATGCTAAAGTTGCTGTTACTGTTACCTTGTCTGTGGTCCACTGGCAGAACACCGGCTGCTTTCTGATAAGGCGGCGTGTCGTGCTGTTGCCGAGGCGACATCATAATCAGTAACAGTAATGAAGGTCCTGCGAAACACTGTGCTGTATGGTTACATGGATTAAACGAAGCATCGACGCAAAGAATTTGTGTCGAAGCATTTTATGAATCGATTTTATTGATTTAATCGATGAATCGTATCAGTCCTAATTATAATCCCAACCCTACTTCCAAGTAAAGTATAGTTTAGATAATATGGCTAAACAGAGAAGTTGTTGTTCATTAAACCTGCTTCATGGAGTGATGTCTTAACATCCCCAAATCTGGGGATAACTAATAGGGGGGAAAAAAGATCCAGGTCTTAAAAAGAGCAGAATTTAGTAAATAAAGTAAAGTTGGTGTGTGTTTTTTGTTTTTTGTGTGTGTCACTCCGACAGTATTAATGCAATAAGCCCTTCTGTGCTGTTGTGCTGAGTATGTAAGTCCTTGTATTTCTGCTCATGTCTTTGTGGATGTGGGCGTACATGGGAGAGGAGGGGATGGGGGGGGATCTCCCTCCTGAGCTGTCATTATCTCCAGGGATGGGTGTCAGAGGGCCATGATGACGGCTTGGCTGTGTGGGTGGGTGCTGAAGAGGAGCAATCACGCTGAAGTCATTGGCCTGACAAGCAATTGGTCTGTGTGTGTGTGTGTGTGTGTGTGTGTGTGTATGTGTGAGGATTGTCTGTGCAGGTGTTTGTGTACATGTGGTATGAGTGTGGACACACCGGTGTGTGTGCACCTGTGAGTCTCTGATTATATATCCAGAGTGTGTGCGTACGTGGGTTTATTTCTCAGTCTGTCAGCCAGCGGAGGGGGGCCCCAGCCTCACTCAAAGTCAGAAATAGAAACAAGCCACCAAACATTTTTGTACATGCCGACAGGGTTGAAAACACAGAGCAGCAAGGAGAAAATTCGTTTAATCTATCTTTCCTCTGCATGTCTAATCTTGTTGGTGTTTTCTTTCTCTTCTAATCAAGGCAGGATGCTGATGGGAGTAATGTTCAGAGTGAGCTGACAGAGTGAGAAGTGTTAATTGGTTGCTAAATCAACTCTTAACAGTACTTGTGAGTCAAATAGTGGCACTTGGAATGGTGACCCAGCACTGACGCATGTTCTGCTGTCAAGCAACAGCTAATCGCAGAAATGTATCATTTAATCATATTGCCGTGAAAATCTTTTATCTTTTAAATGACTCCAGCACAAAATAGGCCTTGTTTTCATCTTGGTAATCATCTATTTCTGAGTAGATCCAAATTGATTCTGGTACATTTTATAAACCCAACCTTAGAGTTCCCTGTAACACTACATTTCTGGTAAAAATGTTTTGATAAGAGAGTTGCATCTCTTATCGATTTTTGTTGTTGTTTTTGTTTTTCCCTGTCCAGACAGACATTTAAAGACTCAAACTCCAAGTGGAATAAAGTATCCTGAGATAATAATAATTGTGCACTGATACTGGCAGCAGCTGTTTGCTTGCACTGATTCCGCGGAAGACGTGACTGCTGGCATTTAATGCCTGGATGATTTCCATCTGAGCGAGTTTACAAGGCTGATGATAAGATAGACAACCAAGTCAAAGAGGAAGATGAGGAGAAGGGCGGAACACAAAAACCGAGAGGGGGGAGGGGAGGAATGGAATTAAGTAGGTGACAGATAGGAGGAAAGGATGTTGACAAGTGATGAGCGACACTGATATGAGGACAATTAGATCCAATAAGTCACGGAAGACAAACAGTCTGAGTGGTCTCAGGCGATGTTCACAATGCAGGCTCAATTTCAAATTCCTGTTCATTTCATATTTAGGATGACAATTTATATTTATGGGATACCTGCATAAAAGGAGAGAAGTGTCGAAAAGACACAACAGTAACAGCTAAAGATATTACCTCCTGTCCTTTTTGTGCTAGCTCAATATAGTCTTTTTAGTATTATAAGTAGAATCATATTTATAATTAATTTTAATTTATTAATTAATTTTATCAGCTCTAGCTAGCTAGCTAATTAAAATAATGTCAGCTCCATGTCCTGCATGTGCTCATTGTAAATACTTCAGTAGCAGACTTTATGAATCTTTTGTTTTTTACAAGAAAGGGCTTTTAGAATAAGGACCAACCGATGTGTTTGGCAAATGTACCGGTATCTCAGGTAACCTGTGCTGGGGCTTCTTGAGTGGAAACTTCCTCAAATCCAGTAAAGAACAGGTTTTTAGCACATGGAGCGTGGACTTGCATTATGATCTATTCCTGTACCACATTTTAACGTATTCCAAATGAGAGCAGTTTGTAACAACAACATCCACATCTTTGTAAAAGGGGAAAAAAGCAACTTGGACACAATGAGACATTTCATCTGAGACATCTCAAGTTGTGACCTTACTCTCAACGTCATCGTACCTAGAAGCCTGACGTGCTTGAAAGGCTGAGTGTTTTTAACCGGTGACATGCACAGTTCCGCTTAGCAACCACAGCTTGCAATTTAGACCATAGGTGGTATTAGTCACCACCATCAGCACAGAGTGGGTGGGCGACACTTAAGGGCCGCTGGACTTGTTCTCGTCAGCGGCGGAGTGGCTGTGTGTGTGTGTGTGTGTGTGTGTTTGAAGTGCTGTCAGTTTGAGGATTATTTATATTGTCACAATGCAGAGACAAACATGTTGTCCACATTTGTCCTGTTTTGTCACATTCTGTGGGTGAAAATGTCTTCTAAGGATTTGTGCAGCCAGGGAGCAGAAACTGGAATGTGAACAAGTAAACAGGGGAAATGAGGGAGAGCAGAGTTAGTGCATTCCTGAAAAGCTCAATTTGGACCGTGTTCCATTTCAGCAATTTCCTTTCAGATTTATTTCCCCTTAACACAGTGGAGGTATTAGTGAAAGTGGCACACCATGCTTAAGCTGAAAAGAATGAGTGTGCAGCGCCCCTAAAGCACTTTTATTGGTTTCATTTGGACCATTTCAGTAGCTCAGCGCACAGCCTCAGAGGGATAGCTCAAAAGGGGACTGTCAATTAAAGGTAGACGACAAGGACAGAATCATATGGGAGGGTTGCTCAGAGAAAAATAAGATTTATTTTACCCCTCAGAATTTGTTTCTCTTCTGGGCCATTGCGTCTTTTGTACCTTGAAATCTCTGGTGCATTTGCTGTTTAGCCCCCATGCTCTGTCTTGCCAACTTAATTTGAATCGGTGGAGCGTGCTTGTTGGACTTTAATAAGCAGCTGTGATGATGGAGGCATTTGGATGAGGCTGTCAGCGTGTTAGAGGGGGCTCCCAGTGTTGTGGGCGAGCGTGACACAGAAAGCGTCACATAGAGGATTATTCAGGAATCACAGAACGCAATTCCATCCACTAGTACTGTAGCTGTATTTGAAGTGTAAAATATTCACTTAGTTTTGTAAACAGTCTTGATTATAATCACCTTAAATTACAGCTAATTATCACTCACTAATGTCTCTGATTTGCATTTGTGCACTTGTAAAAGCTGTGAGATGATTCTGTCTTTGGTGCAGTACTTATTTGCGGCTTACTTGGCTTAAATGTGTGTTTTGCTGGTCATAAATTGTATGACACGCTGTACAAGCACAACTTATCTGGTTGCTGTAGCTGAATGAAAGGGACAGTGGAAGACTATTTGGTGATTATAACCACATTACATTTTTCTTAAACCTTCCTTGTTTGTTAATGCTGCATAAAAGACCTGAAAGATAAAAAAAATAAAAATGACGGGCCTTAAATCTAAATCTTTAATTTAAATGTCAAAGTAAAAAATGTATTGGCTAAAAACATTGAATTTCACCCAAGTGAGCATCCCTGATTTATGAAGGAAAACCTCACCTTACCTTTTTGGGACAAAGAGGGTAAGGACGCCGTTATTCAAACAGTTCAGGTACAAGAATCAATACACACTGGACTGTGAGTTATTACTGAAGAAGAGATTAAAAAAATTTTCTTCTACTATCCAATTATGAAACTCTGCAGATCTTCACATTGTTTAAACACATTTATGTCTATTTGTGAGCAGGCAAATAACAGCTTATTGTTCTATTTTATGCAAATGAGCCCAACAACAACAGTGCTTTCTGGCGCAGCGTCATGCTGGGAGCAGTTGTTTTATTCATGAAACATGGAACATGGCCTGTTTGTCTTTAATGTGGCCTAATAAAAGTGCCTGCATATTTTCCGAGAAGTTTCCAAGGGGAAATGGTAGTTGTATCTGGAAAAACCTTTCTCTTCAGCTGTGTATTTGGAGGCATTGGTTATGAGTAAATGCTGCATGTTTCTGGGGGACATTTGAGGGGACAGATTGAATGCAGTGTAAAAGGTCCCACAGACAATTTGAAGATGAGATGGTATTCTTTTATTTTGGATGAACCATTGGCTCTGGCACACTCGCTTTATGCAAATGAACATTTCCGCAGACATCTTCATTTTCAGAAGACAACATAAGGCTATGACCAGTAAATGGGTGGTTGAACCTTTTTTGCATGAAAGAGCCTTTGGCAAAACAGCAGTCAGCTTCTCGGTTTGTGCAGTGTTCGTGAGCGTTCGTACACTCCTGTGTGTAAGCCTGCCAGTGGCATCGGCTAGACTTCTTCCTCCTCTCTGGCTTTGCTGTGCACAGACAGCTCGCCCACAGTAGCGCCAGCTCACTGCTTGCCTTAATATGTTTTGACAGAGGAAGCATTATCGCAGCTCTCGACGCCCATCTGCAGCACTGAGCATGAAGTATAGGCACGCCCAATGTTTATGGAGGTTTAAAGGGAGCCCTGGTTGCTCCCCAAGACTTTCTGAAATGATCTGGCCCATCAACGGCTTTGGGGTATTCTCACTGGCAGAATGTAGCTCACAAATTAAAGCCACAAAGATAAGGAAATCTCTTGCGTCGTTCTCTGTATCAAACCTATGCAAATACCATAAATGATAATTCTAAGTAAATCTTGTTGTTTCCTCTTATGTAATAGAATTTGTATCCAAAATAAGATCACATTATTGAGCAATACCCTCAACTGTGTATTTTCTGCAGCTGTACAGCTTAAAATGTGACAGCAGTGGCACTATGACGCAGCCTGGTGTTGCATTTATCTGCTCTGTTGCCAAAACTTCCCCTTTTTCCCTCCTGATCTCTTTTTCATCTCAGTGGCTGGAAGTTACTCATCTTGCAGAATCTGGAATTTGTTCAAGTTTATGTGCCAAGCATTTTCAGAGTGGAGCGCTTTAGCAGTTACACCCAGTACTAAGCTTATAGTAACACTGCAGCTCTTTTTATGTGTTTTATATCCCTGTATTTTGCTGCCCCCTCAAAATCCAGCCTGAACCTAAAACAATATATGCAAATATTCAATGTAAATCTGAAGCCACTCCAGTTGGCTAATCGTGCTGCAATAATTTCAGAGCTCTGGCAATGGCAGAAATAAACTGCATCCTGTAAGCATATCTATTGGCATGTAAGATAATTATAAACTGGAGATGAGAAAAATGAACCAATCAATTCTGAATTCATGTCTGGCCCAAAGCAGGATGAGCTGGCACCATGCCAGTCGTCAATGCTTGGTTGTTTTTTACGCATATTATTATTATTATTATTTTATTTTTTGCTTCATTGGAGCATAATTTGTCTTATTTGGGTGGGATGCAGGTTCCTCCAGCTTTTGTGATGTACCTGAAGCATGGAAAGGAGATGAGCCGTTTCTTCAAGGGTACTGCATTAGAATGACCTCTCAGATGATAAAACCCACGGTTATACCACTATATGTGCTATTAAATATACAGCACATTAAGCCTTATGCAACTTATACATTAAGCCATTAACCGTCTGCACTGGCAGATGCATGTTTCTTGCGTGTTTTTTGCCCACACAGTCTGCAGTTCTGTGCTTCACCACAAAGTGTCTCTGTGCTCAAATCTGCACCTCCACACCTGCTTCTGCTACTGATGAACGTATCTGCATCCTCTTTCTATCATTCTCTGGCATTTATAATCTTTCTTTTTTCAATGACTTAGATTTCCTTGCACTCACCTGAAACCAGTCCACATGCACACAAGGACTTACAGGACACGGTCTACAGCGGATTTGTTATTTCACATGATTAAATGATGCCACGTTGTTCATTGATCAGCATATTTTAAATCCCTAATGAAATGCATTATAGTTTTAACTGCTGGATAATGCTGTTTCCTATTAGGATAGGAGTGAAGGTGGAGAATGTATTTACCATTATTTATTTATACAGATGAAGTTGACTTGGTACAAGCACGTAACATTATTGCTAATGCTTGTACAGGCATATAATTATACACACTTCAACTTGGGAATAATCGGTACACCAAGCTGCTCCACTGGAACAGTCAGGGTTATGTCAAATATATATTTATACCTTATACCAACTGTCCACGATTTTTTTTTTCTCTCATCTCCCAAATTTTCCTGTTGGCAATTACATACGCAGCCCTCTCTTCACAGACACACCTCTCTAATCCCAAGGTTAATATCAACAGATAATTTAATGTGTTTCCTGAAGGCTGAACTCAAAATGCCATGTGCAAATGACTGTGTGTACTGTGTGTTTCCTAAATGCATTACTAATGGGAGTTCAGCTCATGTGGCTGCTCTGGCTGCATTAGAAATAAATTGCATCCTGTAAGCACATTACTGTCAAGGGGCCTGTAGATTATGAACAGGAGATGAGAAATATGAACCGATCTTTACAAATAGCGGCTCTGAATTCATGTCTGCCACAAAAAGAATTGTTTTTAAGATGGCAAAACACAGAAACATCAGTAGCATCCATGCATCCCCCACCCCTAACACTCCTTTGTGCAACTATAGCTTCCCGGTTGATCATGTGGAATCACCTGCAAGGCTACTGACAAAGAACCCTCACTCGTCTCAGGTTAAGATTTAAAATCAGGATTAATATTTCATGCCTTCTATGTTTGCTGAGCGCTTAAGCAAACATGGGAGGCACAGTAGGGAGGGATTGTTCACAGTCCAGTATGAGTGATGTTTTCCCCCGTTTGCATGTTTCATTAACATGGTCCAGTTTTGTCAGCTTTCTAAACACATGCAAGTCCAATGGAATAGAAAACAAATGACGCCTGGCTAATCGGTGATGGTGCAGGTTTAAACTGACCAGCTATGGCATGTTAGTGGTAGATTTTCCCACCCTCAGCCCCAGTGTATGATATGAGATGCTCCAGCCCTCTGTCACAGTGAATCAGTAAAACCACTCCTCCTTTTGAAGTGTCAAGTTTGTGATTGCTCTTGTGGCCCACAGGCTGTGAAATGAGCGAAAACTACCAGCTTTAAAGGCATTTTTACATGTTGAATTTGATTGATACATGTGTATGTTTCACTTTTCATTCACTTAGCAGCCTAGTCACCAGGTGGTTTTGAAAACAGCTGCTCACTAAGCATTTGCCTAAAAAGGATCCACCAAATGGCTGATTCATAATAGCCTATTTAAATTATCAGTGTTGACATAAGTTACTAAAAGTGAGATGCACATGCCTCTAACTTTCTGCCTTGTAGACAGGCCTACACCTCCAGGTGTCACGTGTGTGTCCATGCAAAGTATGATCATGCCATGGCGTGTTTATCTAGGCCACCTGCTCATTTGTCTGTGGCATCTAATTATTCTGGTGATTCGTGTCTGTAGTCAAATCGACGACTTAAAGAGCTGATGGTGAGGGCGACACGATTCCATCTTCCCCTTTTTAATTATTAAGAGATGAGTGTGCTTTCGTGAAAATGGAAATTGTAGCCTAATTCATTAGCATCTAGGCTACATCATATGACAGTATAGAAATGAAGACATGGCGATGTGCAAGATGAAGGTGGTCTGATCGAAAGGATTCGCGGATCATTACATTTGACCATCTTAGTTATGTAATCTTTTGGGGAGCCCGTTGGGTTGGCCGAGCGGTCAACGTTACGTCGTCACGATGCGTGTGATTCTTACACACACGCACCGGGACTTCACATCTCCATCAGGGATGGAGGAGCGCCCGATAACCAGGAGCCAAGCTGCTGCTCTCCTCACTGTGTCTGAGGACCCCGTGATGCGGCAGGGAGGGAGACGCTCTCCCTCCGCCTTCGTGCAGCAACAGTGAGACGGGGATGCGGTTTTCCGGCGGCGTCGGTCGCTGAGTGAGCCTGTTCTGACAGCAGGAGAACACACATCGGCCGCTCTCTCTCCTCGCCGGAGGTAGCACTCGGGAGGCAGAGAGCCATGGCAGGCGCCAAGCTGACGCCCTCGCCCTCGGAGATCGACCCGGACGTCAAGACCGAGGTGCAGAAAACTCCTGAGCCCACCTGGGTCAACCCCTCCAACCCTCTCCGGACCACGGGCTCTTTTGGGAGCGATGCCGGCCAAAGGTAGCTGCCGCAGATCCGCGCCGAAGTCGCATGTTTGTGAACGCAGCTCGCGTGCACACATGCTGCATCCGCTAAATAACATGATGCTGCAAGCGCATGGTGCATGAAGTCTTCCCTAGAACTTAGCTCGTAATTATCTATCAGGCAGAAGTTGTGCCGTCATAAATGTGCCGTTTCATCTATTCACCCGTGAATTAATTGCGACATAAACGTTAAGCACCAGGTTGGTAAAGGCTAGGCTATGTTTGCTCCATAGGGGTTAAACATAAACAGTGCAAACGCTTCTGCCAATGTCAGTCACTTTCCTCTCAGCATCACTGAGATGCATTTAATGGCTGCAGTGTAAAGTGATTACATAATTCAGTGGATGCTGCATTCCCATTACAATTTTATGAATCCTGATGTTCTCACAGGGTGGGAGAAATCTTCCATCACTGCAATCAAGGATGCAAGTTTTTTGGGGGGGATGTAAAACAACCAGATTGATGAATACATAAAAGTGCAAACCACAGGGGATTGTGTTGACATCTTCAAATCTAGATAAAAAGACTACATGTTATATTTCAACAGGTCTGCACCATCAATACAATGTGCATGCAGACGTCTACTGTCAGGACACTACCTACCTACCTTTTGGTAGACAAATTAGAGTGTGTGTGTGTGTGTGTGTGTGTGTGTGTGAGATTGGCCAAGCCCATAACAACTGAGAAAGTCTAAATGTTGTTTTTCCTTTCAGGGAGACAAAACAACTTGAGACCTGCGGAATAGCTGCCATTAAAGCTCAGATTGGCACTAAGGTTATATGAGGTTGGTTTGGCTGAAAGCAGAAAGATTGTGCTTGTTTGGCAGTGTTTCAGAGACCACTGCACAACCAATATGCTGGTGGTGCAGTGTGTTCTGTCTCAGTATTTACAGCACATATTTTCTTGTCAATATTTATTTGAGGGCATTGACATTTTTGGGTATGACCAGAAATCTGAGATCTATTCACTGAAAGATGCTGCAGCATTTAATGTGCCATACCTCTGTGTTTCTTTTAATTTCCCCACTTGATAATTAAAGCAACAACAGTGACATCGGGGGGAAATATTTAATCATATCTGCTCCATACAGAATGTCAGTTTTTGTCAAACACGGTAAAGATAATTATATAATGCACAAACGCAGTAAAATAACCTGTAAATTATAGTCTAATAGATTATCACTTCATAACCATGATGCTCAACTCTGTGAAGGCTCTTTAAATATTAATAAAATGCATGGTCTTCCATCAATAATAGAGACCCATTGAGAAATCTTCAGTGTTGCAAATCCACCACAAATACATCAGTGCTTTTTAAATGTTTATCAGTCAACTAAAGCCATACAATCCTCCTGTAAGCTAAATACATGCCTGTGCAAAGCGAGGGCATGATGTCTCTAGCTTATTTTGGACAAGAGACCTGGAAGGATGTCATGATGTGTTGCAGAGTTGGCGGTGTTATGCCGTGCAGAGAATGCAGATGGATTGGCCTTAAAGATGGGTCAGGGATACTTGAGGCTTGAGATGACCCTGATTGAAGATTATCTTTCTATTTATTTACATTTTTGTTTTATTAATTACTTCCTTTTAACAAATACACTGTGGTGACTTTAATGACCCTCTTTGAAAGAAATCTTGTGCACTTTTGTTTATAAGTGTTTGTAACTGTAATAGAGTGAGGAAGGTTTACCCAGTCTGAACTAAATCTTTTATCTCCAGCACCCTTTCTTTAAGTATGCAAAGGCGGCACTTCTCAAATGTTGTTCATCCTTCTAAACCTTCAGTGGTGTTTTTGATTATAGCCATCATTAGTTTGAGATGACAGCATAGCTCAGAGCAGGCATGCTATGTTTTTGTAAACACTAACAAGAATTGCAAACGCTGTAGTTGTTCGGCTAAGGATGCAAAAAATGATGACTACAGTGAAGATGATAATGAGTTATGTATACTTGACTGACAACTTTGATGTTTATGTCAACGCTAAAGATGAATGTAGGTTTGAGCTTTAGGTGGCAGAACAGTCTGGTTTAGCTATTATTAGGATGTATAGATGGATGTTATGAATCTAGTGAGCTTGATAATAGAGTCGATGACAAAACCCTAAATTCTACCAATAACTTCAGCACTAGATCTCAGCGATGATGAAGACCGATTTGAAGGTTGGTAATTGTGAATGAGGCAGCTGGTCATCACTGCTATCAAAAACAAGCAAGAATTAGGACACCGATTATAAAAACAGTGATTAGGGATGAAAGCAGGTGTGACATGTAGCTGCAGCTGCAATGGTATCATTAAAAATGAGCAATAATGAGCCTGGACTATGATATGTGCGATCGATGACAGTGATGGAGATGATGGAGCTTGCAGTGTTGCTACAGTGTACCGGAAGTGGTCGTAGTGATGATTACAGATCTGTTAGAGTGATCAACGTCTTAGTGGGCTAACAACTGGTCTGAACAGGCTGGAAGAACAGATTTGCTGCCAATCGGTTCTGAGAAGTCAAACAATATTGACTGTGGCTATTAATGAATGAATAAACGTTTGCCTTGCATCGTCCTCCTTTACTTTTTCAGAGATCATAAAACTTATTTTATTTCTGAAGACCACACAGAGCTCCTGATGTTAGCAATCTGAGAGCTTTCTGGGTTGTGAAATGTGATTGGCGTTGGATTTGTGTCTCAAGAATGGCAGGATGTGGCGGGAGGAAAGACAGGATCAATAACCTGGCCCAGTGTAAGACACAGCCTATAAATAATTGATTAATTTCTTCACAATTTGAAGCACCAGGGAATCCCTCTTCTGTTTAGGATTCTCTATACAGTATTAAACACGTCTAAACACTGTAGGCATTATAGAGACTAAATGAGACTTGGATGATCTTCAGGAACCGAGGGATGGAGCATCTTTTAAACACAGGATGTGGTCAAAACAGAGACTCGCGCACATTTATTTTGGCTTCATCCAGCCTCGCCAACGCATTGCAGTGAAAAATCTGTTTGGAAAATGGGCATTTTTGGGTTTTGTCTGTTGGTGTGTAATGAATCTGAATTTTAGAGCACAGTGGGAACTGTTATTACACAGGGTGATTTGAGTTTTTTTTTTAACTGGATATAGGCCAACAAAGTAGCAACTTGATAAAAAGCAGAAATTTTGATTGACTGACTTAGACTTTATACCTTTTGCTGATGTTTGTGCAACACTGAGCCTTCTACACAGCTTACATGTCTGTCAGTCTAAAGCACTTCTGGTTTTTATCAAGTTGTAATACTTGTTACATTCTGTTTTTTATCATAGTTTTGTGCGCACAGCAACGTCCCCTCAGTATCAAAGCCAAACAGTAGACTTTGATATTGGCCAATTTTGATGCTTTGAAGATTGATTAATTCATTGTTTCATTTTTTATATTTTTCTGTTTTTGCATTTATCCTTTAATTGACATTTAAATGGATTAGGAAACGCTGGGACACATAGGGAGATATCATGCAACAAGGTCCTCTGAAGGATGTGAAGCTAAGCTATAATGGGTACATTATATGTGCTTCAGACAATGAGCTGCTAGATCAAGTGCAAGAACGGATTAGTGTAGCTTTTAAGAAAGACTTGGGAAGAAGTGGTATTTAAAGATGTTCATTGTCAGCACATAATATCAATTTCTGGTAAATTAAATGTAGTATTATTTATCTTTGTCAGTATTGACAAAAAAGACAACGGTTTAACTTAACTGCAGTTCTATTACTGAGGTTCATGGCCTGTGGACTGTGCAGCTATAGGAGTCCACTGAACATTTTTTTAATAAATTTCCCTTTTAGTAAGTTGAGCTTCCACACTAATTTCAGTCAGTTTCATTGGGAATTCTTCTGTGCGCCAAAGCTGACTTTTGTTAGGTTCCTCTACACCCACACACCTGTTTGTTATCCCACTGCACACACATTGATGCAGTGATCCTTTTTTTTGCAATTTTGCAATATATTATGCATCCAAATGTTGAGGTTCCTCCCCACTCAATACAGTACAAGCTGCCTTGAGACATTAATCTGCAACAGATAAATGAGAATTTCTATTGGTGTAAGCAGTAGTCAGTTGGGAAATAGCAGGTAATGGACATGTACACTGTTCCAATAAATGTTGAGATTAATTTAGATGTAATAAAGGAGAAGCAGCTCTCTGGAATTAACAAAGAGGATGTGTTGTGCAGACTGCTTGTCATCTGCTTTCTTACAATCTCAACTATTTCATCTTCTCTTTCGCTTGCTTAGTACACCATGTTTTTTATGTTTAATTGCTTTATCATTAGTACGTAATGAAGACACAGAGGACTGTTTCTGCCATTTAAAAAAAACATGTTCATGTTTTTGTTGATCAGTTTTTCAGCTGACTACTTCACATTCTTTTCAAATTCGTTGCTGCTCACTTACACTGGACAACATTTCACTTTTTTTATTGTGAAGTACACATCTTCCTCCCTTTTTGTCTAATGTTTATTTATAGCGCCCAGCTCTTGCAGAATAATTACACTTTCGTTTTGATTGGCGTACCAGAAGTTTAATGAGGGGTTTTAATGTGGTCCTTGGGGTAAATTACATGTTGTTCATCATTATTGTTCATTAAACCAGGAGGAAGAAATCTCTTTACAGTATTTTTTTTTTATTTTTGAGAGTTGAAAATTTAAAATAGCCCTGGTTGCTATGCATGCCCCTTAACAGACATTAGATAGAAGGAGGAATATGCAAGTGGCCTCTAATGAAGTCTCTGTAACACTATGGGTGGCTGGCTGTGTGTTGTGTATATAACAAGTGTACGACGATCACATCCGTCTCACTTGCCTTCTCCTGTTCCTTGAGAGCATTAGTTAGCAGAGAATCAATTAGGATGTGAGATAATTCTAGTGAATCTGCCAAACTCAAAAGCTCACACAGTCGGCTCTGAATTTCAGTTGAACTTAATCTGAGCCATGCTCCAGGAAAAGCTCACAACCAGGGCTGCGCAGAGTGTAGAGTAGAAATCTGAGTTGTGTGCAAGGAAAGAGAGGACAGCACTCTGTAGAATGCTGCTATCACTGAATCCCTAATTTGTTTTGATGAATCACTAACTTCATCAGTAACCTGTACATGCTTTAGAGCATTAACTGAGGCTGTACGCGATATCATAACACCTTTTCTGTTAATATGTATAATGATAATAGCAACATTTCTGATAATTCTATTGAGAAACTCTGAATGGATAAAAAATTCACTTTGGGAAATGGGAGTCTGTTCAATGCAGGGAAGTTGAAAAAAATATATTGTGCTCATTCCACAGATAGGAAATGTGTTTGCAGCCCGTCCAGTGAATTAAATACCTGACAAATAAAGGTGCATAATAATATTGATGCAAAAAATCAGATAGAAAGTAAATTACAGTATAGCGCCAAAACAGCTATGCTCTTTGATTTACAACATCATCCACTATGATCTAATACACCCAGAGATATATGAGGGGCAGCTGAGTTTTAGAATTTTATTGTCTCGTGATATATAAATAAATATATACACACTCTTGTTTTGCAAGCCCCCACTTGTACTACCGTAAAACTTTGAATAATAGCCCAGGCTTTTATTTGCTAAACTCACTGAATTGACCCTATCTTTATTTGGGACAGGCATCCATATGGGACAGGCCTTTAATTGTTTTTGCACAAAACTGAAACTACTGTGAAACAGTTTATTTATTTCAAACAGAATAATGCTTGTGTAAAAATTATCAAATAATGTCAAATTACACGTCATTCATTTGATCTTGCTCCGACAGACAGCTTATGTGATTTTATTTTGAAGGCAGCAACCTCATGAAAACAACAACACGGTGCAGGATGAGAGAAGTTAGCAGACAGAGAGTGATGGACTTCACATGACAGGATTCACAACTTGGATAAATGTGTCTGAAAAGCTGTTTTGATTCTTTTGATGGGTGGACCCTTACAGACTAAAGGAATATGTTAAATAATCAAGGAACAGACACATTCGGACCTAACGAGCTCTTCAAAGTTAATGTGAGTCAGAACTTTTTGCCCCTTTTCCTCTCTTATAGCCATTCAGGTTACACCGGTAACTCTAGAAGAATTAGACTTTGGGTCTTGTTGTTTCCGTTAAATGAATTTAACAGTTGTATTGTGGAGAATCTAACCGATCTAACGATGTTCAGCATGTCCATATTGACATATTGATCATACGTTTAAACATTAATATTTGTATTAACGATCTGAGCAGCTTAGAAGCAGCCAAATCGGGCGACCCCGCGGGGTTTAAGAGGTTTTATACATCCAAAGAACATCTATAAAAACCAGACCAGGTGTTTAATTAAGGCAGGCATTTATTTGTCAAAATGTGTTCCCACACCAGGCCAGTAAAGGAGGTAGGCGGATTTTTGGGACTCGGCTATTAATTGAAGTTTTAGGGTAAATACAAACTTGGTTTAGACATAGCCTTGGATTTAGAACTGGGGTTGTGTAAAGTAAGAGATAATAATATCATCAAAAAGCTGATTTATTTCAGTAATTCCATTCAAAAAGTGAAACTTGGATATTATATTCATTCATTACACGCAGACTGATATATTTCAAATGTTTATTTCATTTAATTATGATGATTAAAACTGACAACTAATGAAAATCCCAAATTCATACATTTTTGAATGGGTTTTGTTTCACAATCCTCTCCAGGGTGCGGTTATCCCTATTGCTTGTACACTTTTTTCTACCACATCTTTTCCTTCCCTTCGCCTCTCTATTAATGTGCTTGGACACAGAGCTCTGTGAACAGCCAGCCTCTTTAGCAATGACCTTTTGTGTCTTGCCCTCCTTGTGCAAGGTGTCAATGGTCGTCTTTTGGACAGCTGTCAAGTCAGCAGTCTTCCCCGTGATTGTGTAGCCTACAGAACTAGACTGATAGACCATTTAAAGGCCTTTGCAGGTGTTTTGAGTTAATTAGCTGATTAGAGTGTGGCACCAGGTGTCTTCAATATTGAAACTTTTCACAATATTCTAATTTTCTGAGATACAGATTTTGGGGTTTTCAATAGTTGTCAGTTATAATCATCAAAATTAAAAGGAATGAACACTTGAAATATATCAGTCTGTGTGGAAAGTTTCACATTTTGAATGGAATTACTGATATAAATCAACTTTTTGATGATATTCCAATTATATGACCAGCACCTGTACACAATGGGGTGTTCTGATACACAAAAATAATGGATGATGCGGAATCTGCCAAGATCATTATATTCTATAGTGCGTACACCATGGCCAGAAGCAAAATATAAAGTCTTGTTTAAATTATGATCCATATATTTCCAATTTTTTAAAAGTGTTGTCTTGTTAGGCCATTTTAAAAAGTAATAGTTACTTTAGCTGGTAACGTAGCACAGAGGTACAGTTGCTATAGTTACCTGCACTTTAACATACTTGCAGACCAAGTTAGAGCTGAGGTTGCTGTTAGAGTACGTACACTAGGTGATGATCAGTACTTTGACGTATGGGTTATAGCCAGAATAATTAAGCCATCAGACTGGATCATAGTCGTTCTTGTTGCGTGTGCTGTAATGGGGAATCGCTTCTGTTAGTTTTTCCTTCTTAACCAGGTGTGAAGTTACTGTGCTAGAACTGACTACTCATATTTTTGGAGCGGAGAACTTGAGCTGCCTCTCTGGCATGTGAGGTGGGAACTGTAGTACTGAGGATGTGTTCCCATTGTAGGTAAACAGATTGAAAACTACAAATCCCATTTGTCCTTTAAAGTGCTACAGAGATTCTGTATGTGTGGTAGGCCCTCCCACTCCCCATCAGTCAGTCCTTGAGGTATTACTCAGTGAACATAATTGAGAGCATACTTTGGAAGTGCTGGTCATGTTGCACTCGTCTCATTTCCTCAGCTCATACTTGATTCCAGATCTGCTCCAAAGAGGTGAGAATCAGTTAGTTTCTTCATTGAATGCATTTTCTCATGATTGTCGTAAGACTTGAAGGGCAGCGTGATGCTAACAACTGCATAAGATCTTTTTATTTCTTTGGTTTATGATTGAAAAGGGCAAGGAACATAGTCAATATGTTGACTATATCAGTTGTGTAAGCTAATGGAGGCAAAGGGAGCCTCTGTTTATCTTAGCTTCTATACCGCTAAAGCTCTTAGCAGCCAGATA
Source organism: Micropterus dolomieu (assembly GCF_021292245.1). Taxonomy (NCBI): domain Eukaryota; kingdom Metazoa; phylum Chordata; class Actinopteri; order Centrarchiformes; family Centrarchidae; genus Micropterus; species Micropterus dolomieu. The sequence continues at coordinate 12,729,830 of NC_060170.1, forward strand.
GCATCTTTATTGCTCATTAAGGGGCAGTTGGCACCTAGTGAATCACATTGAGTTTGTATAGTGTACTCTGCTGTACAGAAGACTGTACCATTCAAATAGCTAGAAACATAAGTGTTGCTCTGCCACATACAGTGCACGAGTCTATTGCATATACTTTAATTCACTTTGCGGTTATCTGAACATTTCCATAATGCCTTGCAATCCATCTTTTTTGTATCTTTTAGCACAGAAGGTTCTCGATTAATTACTGGAATGGTACATGTCCTCTCTTGTGGCCTTGCTACTTCCTGGGTTTAATGGACACCATTAGTGCATTTCAAAAGGCGTAAATGGGATGACAGCATTCAGTGTGTCAGAAAGGTTTCAACTATGCCATGAACCGCCAAATTATGACAATTTTACAACACAGATTCCTTCAGTTTTTCTTCTTCACACTTTTGACAAACACACAGGCTTTGATCGTTTACAGACTTCAAAGGGATATCAACCTAAATTATATTTTTATCCATCTACTTTTGCTGAAATACATTTTTTTTAGATGTACTTTGCATGGGACACCGAGGACATGTAACTCTCTATACTTACAGTATGCTCACACATATTTTTAATTTACAAGAGCAAAAACCAAAAGACATAATACTAAATTAATTAATAATTCACTTCACTATTATTTTAACCATTGGAAGATATTACTGCAGGTGGCATTGAAATGGGAGGGGCTCAATGCAGGCAGTAATATATGTCAATTATATTACACAGCAACAAAAGTACAAAGATTTTTTTAATTAATCACACCAACTATATAGGGGTGTGCAGATATGACAAGGACAAAATGAGTCATAGCATTGGAACAATACGCATCAAAACTAATTAACTGTGCATTAAATGCAGTAGCACATTGTACACATGCCCTAGTACAAGAATATTTGGGACATATTTACTTCTGATTCTAAATGGTCTTATACAGTATGCACGGTTGTTGAATCAAAATAGAGTCTTGACCTTGAGTAAAAATTGAATCTACTGTGCAGTCATTTAATTGATATAAATCTGAATGAATGTTGTGTTAGTAATGCCAGACCTAAATTTTATAGCAGCTACTTTTAAAACCCTGTTGAGGGCATTAACAATTTCCAGAATTGAGTATGTCGCTAAACTTCATCTAAGACAAGTGATCACAATTTCATATTTGCAATCAAATGGGCTATGAACAATACTGGTCTAAAGGTAAAATCAGTAACCTTTAATGTATCAGGACTGAATTTTTACAATACAGAGTAAGACATTTTCTAGCGCAGGGGTTTTCAAAGTGTGAGGCGGGCCTCCTGAGGGAGGCTCCAAACAGTTTCAGGGGAGGCTCACTGTATGTGCAACAATATTACATTACTTATTGCATTAGTTATATAAAGTAGATCACATAGAATAGCCTACATGTGTGAGAGTTCAGAGATACAGTAGTTTTTGGGAACTGTTTTCCCCCATCAGAGTAAGAAACTAATAAATGCATTAGTACAGATTTTTTAAATGAAACTATTTGGTGTATTGTCTGAGGGGAGGCCCGCAGTCTCAGACTTTGAAAACCCCTGTTCTAGAGGATAGTGCACAAAACAAGAACCATTGGTGCAAAGGCTCTGTTGTCTATAAAGGCAGTTTACCGTTGCATTTACTTAGATTCTTTTTTACAGTAGACATTTGAACTGTCATAGCCAGAAAAGCACAGATGTAACTACTAACATTAAATGTGGCTGCATTTCATTGGTCTGCCTCAGTAAACCAGATGGTGGATGAATACCTCTTGAACTGCAGCGCCTAAAGGGAAGGCAGTCTTAATTAATGTTATTACACAAAGTTAAATTGTCCACTGTGATAAAAGTCTACTGTCTGAATCACAGTAGCTCCGTGGGCTTCTTCTGACTCAGTCCAAGTCCATGTTGTGCTGCTTTACCTTTTTTTTCTATATAATTACTGGGCTTTATTTTCAATTTTGCATATTTGACATGTGAACAAGGAAGACATGGGGGAGGAGGGGGCATTATTTGATTCCTTGGGACAGAACAAATTACTCTCTGCAAACTCTGTCGTTCAGCCAAGGTAATTGGTTTCCAAAGGAAGTCATAGCCATAGAGTGCACAAGTCAATGGGTTCTTCATCAAAGAATCAGAATATTTTTCAGTCATCAAAATATCTGGGTATGTCTCTCTGTCTGTCAGGTCCTTCAGTGTCACACACTTCCCCTTTCTCCATGGTCATCTCAATATGGCAGCCCATGAGATTGACCAAGAGGGTGTGTCCACTGATCCCCTGTGGTTTGCATTAAGTGTCCCATCTGCTCTTTAGTCAGCTGACTCATTGTTTTTGATGAACTCAATGTGTTGTATTTGTCTTGCATGTGCCCTGTGAATGAGCAGCTCAGATATATATTTTGTATTTCCTGTTGCGCTCAAATGCAGTCGTTTCCACTGTAAATGTTTATATTCACTTGTATGAAGAGTTTGAAGGTGTCTCAAGGAGCCTTGGTGGAAAAGTCTTAACAGTAATGCCTTGACTGTGCAGTAAGAAGCAGCTGCTCAGACAGGATCTGAGCAACTTTCATGTTCCAGGTTTTACTGATATTCCAAAAGGAATATCAACTAGCTTACAGAGCATCAGATCCCATCTTGGACCCTCCTGCTGCACAAACTAAAACTTCTCCTGCAAGGTTATAAAATGGCTGCATTCTGACTCAAGGTGCAAGTGAATGCAATAATTTGTAGTGGCATCCTTTTCTTGCTCTTCCCCCTTCCCTTCCCTTACCCCACACTCCCCTAATCTATGCCTATCTTTGTCCATGTGTGCTGCGTAGGTATCAAGAGGAGTACAGTATGGACTCAACCAATGCCCAGTAAGTCCCTGGCAGCATCCTGCTTGCATGGCATGGATTGTGTCTGCAATGGTGACTATACACAGGACTGATTTGCAAAATATTTGCAAGCACCAAAGCACATACGTAGCAGTGTTCACTATGGATTTTGAATAGACTGGATGTGGACATAATGCCTTGACTGTGTTTGTTTGGTTATATTACTGATAAAGGTGTAAGTGGGCAATGCTCGTTGTAATGGTACAGAGTGCTGAGAATAATCCATTCATCTGTGGATACCTTTTCAACAATTGTTGTGGAAAAGACTCTAGGAAACATTTATCTTAACACAGATTTTTGTGATATTGGATAGATCCACAGGAAATGGTGAAAAGGCAGCCTGTGTGTTTTTTGTCACCTTATTCTAGGTGTATTATCTGTCTCTTGAGTGAATGTGAAAACTAAAATCTGCGGGGTGAAAAATTGGGGAAATGGGTACTAAAAATACCAGCCTGTCCAATTTTTGTGCTATAACTGTATACTGTGCATGCTGCTGAGTCACTGATCATACGAGAGATTATAATGGATTATAAAGTTTTTACTACATTCACTCTGGGAAACTGAGAATCTACAGTGATACCCAATTACTAAGATGTGGTGATAAAGGTGTGAAGTGTGGAGGACAGTAATAGTAGTTCACAGTAAAAGGCTTTTTTGTTTGGAATTCGTGGAAATAATGATTTAAAATTCTGTCACCTTTTGGCATAAATGTTTTGCTTAGCTGTACGGCTAATGTGTATTTCATCTGGTTGTTATCACACTGCAGCGAATAGGTCTGTGTTGCTTGATTTGTAAAATCATTATCGTAACCAGAAAACATCATTAATCATTATCACAGAGGTCATTTTGCTTTCAGCACCACAAACTTGTATATTTATGACCTACAAAGTGATTAGTGGCAGAATTGGGTATTGTGTAGCCCCTAAGTGCTAAGTGTGCAAGTGCAATACATTTAGATATCTGGTAGGAAAACTAAGGCATCTCTTTTTTATTTTCAAAGGATAATTTGAAGTGTTGATTTTGGGTTCATGGCTTGCAGTGATGATTGATCAATTGTGTGTTGAGCCAATGTGGGAAGAATACGCAACAACAACCACTGCTGACTGTGATAGGCTGAGACACTACGTCAATCAAGCAAACATGCCCCAGAACATACCTCTTGAATCTGCAACGTATCCTTAATGAAACATTAGTGTTTAGAACTGCTACAAAGATGTGCATTAAAAGAAGTCAAATTAACTATCAAGATCCTTACAGTTTTTTCTAAAATATTTAGGTTATGCATGTTGCAACCTTTTTAAATAGTCTTCTACTTTTACAGTCTATTCGATACGTGCTGGCAGTTCTTCATGTCAATAGCACTCCTCAGCTGTGGTGGGTTACAGCTTGATTGTACTGTACGTTGGAGCTGTGCTACTGTTGGAAAATGTTCCTTGGGGATATGCTAAGTGGAGACCTATAAGCTTGTGTTGACAAGCGAGTGTTCCCTTGATCGCTGTTATCCTCTTTTCAGGTTATTCTGTAAATAGAAATTCAGGCTGACAGAGCATTTTGCATTTTGTGTTACGCACAATGTAAATCCCACACACACACACACACACACACACACACACACACACACACACACACACACACACACACACAAAAACAAAACTGCTCCCTCTTTATTTCACTGCTTGACACTTTGTACACATTGGGAGGGAAGAAGAAAACATTTTTTCTGGTTATGGACCGTAACTTAACTTTTTCCCTTGCAAAAGTACAGTACCAAAGACAAAATACCTGACATACATACATTGATTCCTGTGGTTGCAGGAAATAAAGTTGTTTTGTTATATCACAGGAAATGTGTACGGTTTCAGCTCATCAAAGAGCGAGTGCGTCAGTGCACTTTCAGAAAACCACAACGTTTCAGCTCATCAGCACAGTCAAGGGTGATCGGGGTGCATTCTCAGTGGGTGCTTGAAGAACTTCAGATGGTTCCCTCAATATGGAGGAGCATGATACAGAGACATCACTGAGTAGCGGCACTTGGTAGGTAGCAGATTTTTCTAACAAAGTCATTTCTGGAATGCCTTGAAAATTAAGTGAAATTATCTAAAGGTGTATCTAAAAAAAAAGTTACACTGCATGACCTCGATTTATAAAGACTTGCATCTTGCTGTACTCTTTTCAAATGGCATACTATTACTTAAGCTTTCTTCGTGGTGCGTGTGCAAAAGCTAGTGAGATATGAGCACTCTTTTTTATGAAATTGGTACCTTGTGAGCAAAGAAGACACGTTTTCTTGGCAGTTCGTAGAAAAGTCCAATGAGTAGTTGCAGAACATTTTACCAGTGAGTGTGCTCTTTGTGAAGGACACAGAGAATATCACATTCATATATTTGCAAAGTCTCTTTTTGTTGAACAATTCTGTCATGTTTCTACACAAGTTTCCATTTATAAATTTGGAATAGAGTTTCTTCTAAAGCATCAAAATTACATATGCAATATTCCTCTGAACCATCTATTACTTTCTTTCTATTGTTGACATTTTTAGCATAGACTGCTGATAAAAGTAGTCTCTGCCTTTGTCAAAATATGCCTGCGATATTAAAGGTGTACACAGCTTGGTTACATAGCTTTTTTTTCTAGAGGTGTTAATGAAACATGTGCTGTACTTTCATTTGCTCTTTCTTTGCTCTTTGTGAAACAATTTTACTTCCAGGTGAGAATCACTGTCTTCATCACGTACTGTACAAAACAGAAGACTGTACTATAAGGGAGGGAGGAGTGAATTTCAAAGGCATCTTTCAATATTAGTGATATTACAATGAGTTCCCATTAAGTTCTCTCTAAACGTTGTTGCTCATCTGAAGTTTAGAAAGTCTTTGTACTTTTTTTCCTAGCAAATTGTTGACACGTTGAAGATCATTCCCGTGTCCTGGAGCATTTTAGCTTTCAGTTGACACTTCCACATGCTTTGTCATTATCTGGCACAAGGAAACGGCCTCTTGGGTTGTTTTTTTTTTGTTTGTTTTTTTTACTCTGGTCCCAGAAATGTCCCATTTCTCAGACAGAGTGAGTTTAACTTCATCATCCATTTTCTCAGCTTTTCTATTTATAGTTTCATGCCCAGTATGTGTTTTGCTGTTGTCTCTTCAGGGTTTTGAGGAACGAGGAACATCTCTTTTATGTGAACTTGCCTTTCTCAGGTACTGCCCAGCGTGTTATCTAACTGTTCAGCAATTTACCTTCAGTGCTCTTGAAATCTTCACTTCAGTCAAGAGGAAGATTAATTTGTTTTGTACACTCTAGTCAACAATAAAGTGAGCGGCACTCTTATTATAACTGCACATTTGTGTCAGAACTTTTTGACAGACAACTGCTTTGAATCAGCGTCTATGAAATGCTTATCAAGGCTAAACTATAACAAATTCTGCTGCAGTGCACTTATGCAGCTAGAGCAAAATGCTTCAGGGTTGTCTGGGTCCTTGAACACATCATGTGCACATACAGTACAAACTAGCTAGGACCTTGTCCACGACTTCCATGAACATACACTGCAGCTTACGGAATGTATTGGTCTCAGAGGACCAGAAAGGACCTGTAGTCTGCTACATCCTGTCAGTCCACATGACACCCAGCTAGTGATTATCCCCCCCCCCCCCGTGTTCATTATAACATTTCCCACTTGAGGTACCTGCCTTCTGTATCATTTGACAAAGTACTTTAACCGTTACCACAGCCAAAGTGTGGCCTGAATCCCATTCAGCTATTTTTGCACTGTAATGAGGCTATTGGACAAGTACCTTCACCAGGATTTAGATCTAAAGCAGAGAAAGATGCCACAGCTTTTGAATATTTATGTCCAAGTGCAATATTTTTAGAATCCCAGCAGCTTTTATATCAGGCACATGAGGGTAGTGCATGGGGAATTTTCTATTTTCAACTGTTTGCTTTGTCACGGCGTGTGGGGGGGAATATAAAACTCTATTCAGGCTATGATAGGAAAGACTCTTGTCATAGTGTTTACAAGACATGATGCAGTATTATTGGTTGATTCTGATTCTATTCCTCTAAGCCTGGAGCTTCTCGTAAACCACGATACAACATGCTGTTTAACTCAAGCAACTTGATTGGTCAGAGATAACTGGGCTGATAACGTGTCTACATTTGCTGCTGTGCCAGCACGTGCACTATATAATGTGTTTCTACAAAACCAAATACAACAGGATTCAACAGGAAAAGATTTGATCAGAGTCTGCAGAAGCATCAGTTGCGCCATATCTTGATTGAGATGTTTTGGAGCTACCCCCCGCCCCCCAACCCCCCCAGAGTTTCCATGATCATCTAAGCCCCAGGTGATGTTGCACTAGCATAACTGATACTGATGTTCACTTACTTGCCCCTGCAACACATATTCCATATGGTGCAGAACATCTGGTGGCTGTAGGACAATATTTTTTTCCCAATCACTAGAATGAAAGCAGGCATCTGTCAGCCAGATTATCTCGAGGTCAACAAGCTGTTTTATGCTTATTTACAGAGTCTACAAAGCAGTTGTAGTCTCTCTGTGTTTCAGGCAAGGGTGCATCAAATTGTAATCATATCACTGGCGCGTGTGTGTGCGTGTGTCAGACGAACACTGAAAGCTTGATTCCAGGTCTTTCCCACTACACTCAATCTTTCTCTCAGGTTACACTTTGCTACTGATAACGATCATTATGATCATGTAGTTACTGACTCTCTGTCACACATTCTGAATGGCTGATGGATAAAAACTAAATGGCTAAAAGTCAACACTTTAACCTCATAGTCATTGTTTTGTTTTAAATAAAATGTGAACAGAGCGAACACAACAGATATGTCTGTCCAAATACTTACAGACTGCACTGCAGGTTTTTCACCTTGCATTCAGATAAGCAGGGAACCCTCATATTGAATTACTGGAGCTACTACAAGGTTGTCACCCCTACCCATACAAACATAAATTTTTCCCAGACATGCCAACGCAATTCTCATGTAAAATAACACAATTGGCAATGTATTACTGCGTTTATTTGAGGTCACAATTCAGTTTTTGCTTTGTTCATATCTTTCTATGTTAAATGTATTTGCAGGTACCTGTAGACAAGCTGGGTAAACATGAAGCCTATGTAGCTCTGCTGTCCATGTCTGCTCTGACAGCTGTGTCAGTGGAGACTGAATGGGTCTGAGCATTGATCGCCTGATTTGCCACCATTATTCTTTATCACAGTGTTTTACTGCTTCTCAGGTGAGCAATCAATACACTTGGTTTATGTGGTTTACATATAGGGG
>NC_060170.1:12738129-12745009 GCF_021292245.1 Micropterus dolomieu
CAACAGGATTCAACAGGAAAAGATTTGATCAGAGTCTGCAGAAGCATCAGTTGCGCCATATCTTGATTGAGATGTTTTGGAGCTACCCCCCGCCCCCCAACCCCCCCAGAGTTTCCATGATCATCTAAGCCCCAGGTGATGTTGCACTAGCATAACTGATACTGATGTTCACTTACTTGCCCCTGCAACACATATTCCATATGGTGCAGAACATCTGGTGGCTGTAGGACAATATTTTTTTCCCAATCACTAGAATGAAAGCAGGCATCTGTCAGCCAGATTATCTCGAGGTCAACAAGCTGTTTTATGCTTATTTACAGAGTCTACAAAGCAGTTGTAGTCTCTCTGTGTTTCAGGCAAGGGTGCATCAAATTGTAATCATATCACTGGCGCGTGTGTGTGCGTGTGTCAGACGAACACTGAAAGCTTGATTCCAGGTCTTTCCCACTACACTCAATCTTTCTCTCAGGTTACACTTTGCTACTGATAACGATCATTATGATCATGTAGTTACTGACTCTCTGTCACACATTCTGAATGGCTGATGGATAAAAACTAAATGGCTAAAAGTCAACACTTTAACCTCATAGTCATTGTTTTGTTTTAAATAAAATGTGAACAGAGCGAACACAACAGATATGTCTGTCCAAATACTTACAGACTGCACTGCAGGTTTTTCACCTTGCATTCAGATAAGCAGGGAACCCTCATATTGAATTACTGGAGCTACTACAAGGTTGTCACCCCTACCCATACAAACATAAATTTTTCCCAGACATGCCAACGCAATTCTCATGTAAAATAACACAATTGGCAATGTATTACTGCGTTTATTTGAGGTCACAATTCAGTTTTTGCTTTGTTCATATCTTTCTATGTTAAATGTATTTGCAGGTACCTGTAGACAAGCTGGGTAAACATGAAGCCTATGTAGCTCTGCTGTCCATGTCTGCTCTGACAGCTGTGTCAGTGGAGACTGAATGGGTCTGAGCATTGATCGCCTGATTTGCCACCATTATTCTTTATCACAGTGTTTTACTGCTTCTCAGGTGAGCAATCAATACACTTGGTTTATGTGGTTTACATATAGGGGTGTGTGTGTGTGTGTGTGTGTGTGTGTGTGTGTGTGTGTGTGTGTGTGTGTGTGTGGATAGCTATGGCTAATTCCTTGTACTGGAAACTCATAACAGCAAGACACTTGAACATTTCCCGCCTTGCTGTATCCATGGCGATATAGCCAGAAGAGGAATAGAGGGGAGCCACTGGAAGATGGTACAAATCTTATGTTCTTTCTTCCACCTACACTCTTTGTCTCCACATACATACCTCCTTTATGACTTGGCTGCTGTTATTGCCCTCCTGGTCTCTCCTCCCTTGTCTTTTTGCACACTGTGCTTATCTTGTCAGACAAGTCCCTCCTGGAGACGCAAGGCCATTGTTACTAACCCTCCATGCTGTTAATAGGCCTGTTGCACTTCCTGCATTCATCTAACCTATCGCAATAGTTACATCATCATTCATGCTTAAGTGATCACTGGTCAAGCCTATTAAACTCCATTAGTTACGTATCTGTCATTGTATGTGTCGTAAGTGAGGAACTATAGCTGTTTGATTTCATGTGCTGTTGTTTTTAGGAGATGGTTGTCAGTCACGCTTTTGTGTTAGTGAATATAAACCAGGCTGCCCGTTCACATGCTCATTTATTTATGTAAAAAATTAAAAGTCTTTAACCAAGTGATAAAGACTGTTGCACAAACTGCAAACAATTGCAGACTATGTGGTTGGGTACTATAGCGAATAGAAATCATTAAACCCTCCTGGGTACCTGTTTCATGCACAAATTGATCAATTTGGGTTAATGTCTCAGCAGAGCAATTAAAACCCTTACCTTTAGGTTAAAGTCGGTATTTGTCATGTCTCTGCGGTATGAATATGCATCATTAAGAGAATGTCAATGTATGAAAAAGTAGGCCATTAGGATTCAAGCTCATATGCATTTCTGACTGATTTTGTTGCATTATTAAGGGGAACTGTACATAATAACTCATGGTAAATGGTGGGAATAAGTCAGAAGGGAGAGTTACACAGCTTTTTGTTCTGTGCTAGATTTGCATAAAACTATGCTTTGTAGTCCTTTTATACTGGAAACTTTCACCAAACACCATTATGGCAATGGCACAATTAACATTACCAATGGTCTTTCCGGGATGTGCTAATGTAAGGCATAGCTGTAGAATAGCAGGATGCAAACTAAGGCCTTGTCAAACTTCAATACATTTTGTGGACTGACTGAAATGTATCCTTGTATTAAGTATCAAACTGAATTGTATCAAAAGTCTGTATCGAATGCTTGCTCAGATTCTAAGTTCTGTTTTTTATTCTTTGATATTTTCTGGTCCAAATCACAACTTTGCTTATTTTAGACTATTTTATATATGGACAGTTCTTGTAAGGCTGATTGTTTTAAACGACAAGGCTGATTTGGTATGTTTTGTTCAATGTTGCACATGTAGCCTGAATGCAAACAAGATTACATGTATGAATGTGCGTGGACCAAAGCAATTGTCATGTGTTACATTTACTCTAAGTGATGCTTTGTCCCACACCTTATTATATCATGCGATGTAAAGATTTACACTGTTACACAATAGGCAAATGTTTTCTGGTCGTGTGTGTGTGTGTGTGTGTGTGTGTGTGTGTGTGTGTGTGTATGTGTGTGTATGTTGGCGGGATGTGCCGTGTGCATGGCTCACCTGTATACATTTAAACTGACATCATGCCACTGTCGTGCCCCACAGGGTTCAGGTGGAGTTCTATGTGAACGAAAACACCTTCAAAGAGAGGCTGAAGCTTTTCTTCATCAAAAACCAAAGGTCAAGTAAGTACAGCCAACAGGGAGCCTCCCTCCACCCCATTCTCCACCGTTCCCATAATGCAAATGGTAACAAGTTTGCTGCCACTACATATGCTCAGAGCTAAATGAACATATAAAGCATAATATAGGAAATTGAAGTCAGCGTTATCATATCCAATTTTGCATATCCAATTTCTGTCTCTGTTGGGGTTTCATTATTTCATTAACTGCCTCTATGTAAAATGCTGTGTTTTATGGGTGTGCACGCTGAAGCCCAGCAAGAACAGTAGAGTTTGGCTCATTTGCTGGGAAACGAGGCAGGGCTGTAGTGTTTTTCTCAATAGGAGATAAGACTGGCAATGCCACAGCATCTCTGAAAGAGACAGTGGTGCAGCTCAGCGGTTTTGTGCTTGGTGTCTGGAATCCAGTCATTTCCAACTAGTTGTAAATGTATGCTATGGGAACTCCATGTGTCAGTTAGAACACGTCGTTGACATATCCTAAGCACTGACATTGCTCTGTTGTCTTTCCTTCAACCTGTGATTGTCACAAAGTCACCACAGTGTTTGACATAACACAACAGAGTCTAATGAAAATGTCACACTTGGCTGCAGGGGTCTCTTGTTCTCTCCCATTGCAGCGCTGTTTGTTTGTCCAGTTTCAAATCATTTTAACATTGATGCTGGCTTCATCTGAAGAGGTCGTGTCACGAGAGATTAGGTAGCGGCAAAGGCTGATTGGAAATGGGTAATACAACTAGCACCACCCTCTGGTGAGCAAGCATTTCTGCAGCCAAGTTTCTGTTTTGCATATTTAGCGGTGCAAATTGTGTGGGTGCTTATCAGCATATGCCTGCACTTATTCAAACAGGAAATTGTGATTCCTCAAACATTATTATCCTTCTCAGCTATTTCTGTGCAATCCCACCATTCATTTATCTTGCTGTGTAATGCGTTGTCATATTACAAGCCCATAAAAGCGCTGGTGTTATTTTGTGTTATTCTTGGAGGGTTGGAAAAGTTATGCATCAGAGGAAATTCATTGTGACAGGGTGCCAGAGCAGCATGGAACTGCATCAGTCACGCTTCAGGAGTTTCGACAAATAAAGCCTCTTTAGGCCTTTCATTTAAGACATTTTATGCACATGAACAACTGGTGTTCCAGCTGTTCTCAACTTTCTTTTGAGGTGGGATCTGGCTGCAAACACAGAGGTGGGCATAACACTGGAGGGTCTGAACTTTAGATGGTAGACAAGTGTGAACGTGTGAGATAATGATCAGAGAGGGTGCAGAGCTCTAAAGTGAAGCCAATGACCAAATTACCAGAGACGTAAACAAACTCATCTTCAGGCGATCGTCACTTAAGTGAAGCCAGACCAGTTTTTGAGTAAAGTCAAATGATATGTCTTTGTTGGTCCACAGGTCTGAGAATCCGCCTGTTCAACTTCTCATTGAAGATCCTCACCTGTGCCCTCTACATAGTGAGAGTCAGTCTGGATAACCCCAAGGAGAGCAATGGCAACTCATGGTAAGACTAAGAGACAGAATACTGTCCGTTTTTTCTAGATGTGGCTCTTTTCTCTGTCTTCTTATCACTTTTAATGCTATCTGTCATCATATCATGATTGTGGAGTGGTACCTTCTTTAGTCGTCACCAAGTTTGTTACTGCTGTAATTCAAGGTGATTAGCCCCAGTCACTGATCAGTATGCACTCATGACTCGTGACTCACTTTCTTTTTATTCAATGGTATATTCTTCCGTTACATCACTATGACTACTATTTAAAATATTTTTAGAACATCCTTAATGATGTAGCTTAAGCATAGGCTTGAGGGAAGAAAAGTAAGGAAAGACCAGGTGAGAATGGGCTGTGAATGGACTCAAATGTGCACACAAGTGAAAAAAGAGCAAAGCCCTCTGTGCAGACATGTGGAAGCTGTAGATTATCTGCACTGTGCTCACTGCCAGCAGCTTTTAGAGACACGTTGGGTTTGTTCATTATGGCAACATACCAACCGATGGAAATGTTTCCCACTGGGTATGTTTCCACTCCCGCACAAACATTCACACACACCTTTTTTGTGTTTCCATTGTTACTCCTTTTCCTTGCAGTGCACTTGGCCAATGTTGGAACAACAGTTGGACTAATACAGCAGAGTCGACAGAAATCAACTGGTATGTTTCAGTCAGAATGGTATTAAACTGAAGTGTGTTCATTTTCTGTGTTGCAATAAAATGGAGATGCACTGAAGAGTGAGAAAAACTTTCTTATGGCTTTTGACAGGGGGTTGATTTTCTGGGTTAACAGACGGGTTCCTGTATGGGCGATACAGGTGAGAGTAGTAACACTCCAATGAAGTGCATATAAATCAAATTCCTCTGCATGAACTGAATTTCAATGCAACCCAAACACACTAGCAGCCTTGTATTAGATAAAAGCATTGTAGAGCACAGTAGTTCCTCAGTGAAGGCTGAGCAGCCAGAAAAGATTAGTTTGCAGTTCATTTATCTCTCTCTCTCTCTCTCTCTCTCTCTCTCTCTCTCTCTCTCTCTCTCTCTCTCTCTCTCTCTCTCTCTCTCTCTCTCTCTCTCTCCCTCTCTCTTTCCCCCTTCTCCTCCAGGTGACAGTGGCCTTAATCAGTTTCTTGGAGACCATGCTTATCACATATCTCAGCTACAAGGTAAGGAACTGGTCCACAGTGCACAGTTTCTCTCTTTAATCCATGCTGATGTCTTACAGCTGTCTGATCAAAGTCCAGCACTGCCTATTGGTCCTCTCTCATGGGCAGACAGCTTTCACTGTCCAGTCAAAGTGCCAAGGCACCTACTGTATCAGAGACATGTGGCTGGAAGACTTTTGCCGCTAATTTTAGACTCTGACATCATGCACTCTGTGTCAGAAACAAGTTATATAAACAGGTATGCAGGACTGGAAGGGCTGCTGTTGCTGCTTCTATGCGAGTCATCAAAAGATTCACTTTTGTCCTGTGTTCGTATGTATTTAAATCAAGTAATGAATGGCAGCATTATGTGTTATATGTATTCTATAATACAGTAATAATAATACAATATATTAACTCAAGTTTCCCAAAATAGAAGTTTTTGTGTGAGATTCTTTCAGCAGGGATAAGCAGAGAGATGTTTTCTCCTTCATATACATTATTATACAGTATATTAATAAGGTCAACAACATATTAAAACAATGTAATGCAGTCCAATACATCACTAGAAATACAACCAAAATGTGGCCAAAGACCATAACCTCTCTGATACAGCATCAGCAGCCATTAGAAGTTTGCAGTACACTCAGGTGTTTATGTTTTCCGGTTACCTACTTTATTTAGACATCAAGACGTTAAAGAAAATCTGACCCGGTTTGCATATGAACACAATAAGGCAAAAATTATCTTGGGATTTAGGGATATGGGGGCCAAATATGAAGAAGACACCTGTTGAATTAACACCACCTACAGATTTTGTAGATCAAGTCTGCCAGGGTCCAGGGTCCTCAAGTACTGCCAGTCTCAAAAGAAGCTCATCTTTGCTTGGAATTATTAGTTTGCTGCTCTGAGACTGGTAGTGTCTCTTAGATGTATTGTTTCATAGGTTACAGCTCCTTCCCGATTGGAAATGCTCTAAAGTTTTGTCTGGGTTTTATTATAAACAATTTTATGTCTTTATCTTTTTATGTCTTGCCATGTGTTTTGTTCTCAAGTGTTTGTTTAGGGACTCCTATTGTATTTATTTTATGGGAAGCAAATGTTCAAATTGTATTGGTTTCTTCAGTTGGTGATAAAATTGCCTTGTAAAATCTTTGTCTATTTTCTTTAGTAAGGTTTTTAGCTCCATCATAGTGGGAATCCACCACTGAATTACACCTTGTAAACTATGCTGCACTGTATTATCTGGCCTTTTAAAGTCTGAAGTTTAAAGTCTACACCTTGCCAATGTCCACAAAGTATTTTCAATTTTTAAATAAACTAGTGTTGTTGTTTGGTAATATCTTATCTATATCTAGCTTTCTTT
>NC_060170.1:12745109-12752015 GCF_021292245.1 Micropterus dolomieu
AAGTCCAGCACTGCCTATTGGTCCTCTCTCATGGGCAGACAGCTTTCACTGTCCAGTCAAAGTGCCAAGGCACCTACTGTATCAGAGACATGTGGCTGGAAGACTTTTGCCGCTAATTTTAGACTCTGACATCATGCACTCTGTGTCAGAAACAAGTTATATAAACAGGTATGCAGGACTGGAAGGGCTGCTGTTGCTGCTTCTATGCGAGTCATCAAAAGATTCACTTTTGTCCTGTGTTCGTATGTATTTAAATCAAGTAATGAATGGCAGCATTATGTGTTATATGTATTCTATAATACAGTAATAATAATACAATATATTAACTCAAGTTTCCCAAAATAGAAGTTTTTGTGTGAGATTCTTTCAGCAGGGATAAGCAGAGAGATGTTTTCTCCTTCATATACATTATTATACAGTATATTAATAAGGTCAACAACATATTAAAACAATGTAATGCAGTCCAATACATCACTAGAAATACAACCAAAATGTGGCCAAAGACCATAACCTCTCTGATACAGCATCAGCAGCCATTAGAAGTTTGCAGTACACTCAGGTGTTTATGTTTTCCGGTTACCTACTTTATTTAGACATCAAGACGTTAAAGAAAATCTGACCCGGTTTGCATATGAACACAATAAGGCAAAAATTATCTTGGGATTTAGGGATATGGGGGCCAAATATGAAGAAGACACCTGTTGAATTAACACCACCTACAGATTTTGTAGATCAAGTCTGCCAGGGTCCAAAAGAAGCTCATCTTTGCTTGGAATTATTAGTTTGCTGCTCTGAGACTGGTAGTGTCTCTTAGATGTATTGTTTCATAGGTTACAGCTCGTTCCCGAGTGGAAATGCTCTAAAGTTTTGTCTGGGTTTTATTATAAACAATTTTATGTTTATATTTATCTTTTTATGTCTTGCCATGTGTTTTGTTCTCAAGTGTTTGTTTAGGGACTCCTATTGTATTTATTTTATGGGAAGCAAATGTTCAAATTGTATTGGTTTCTTCAGTTGGTGATAAAATTGCCTTGTAAAATCTTTGTCTATTTTCTTTAGTAAGGTTTTTAGCTCCATCATAGTGGGAATCCACCACTGAATTACACCTTGTAAACTATGCTGCACTGTATTATCTGGCCTTTTAAAGTCTGAAGTTTAAAGTCTACACCTTGCCAATGTCCACAAAGTATTTTCAATTTTTAAATAAACTAGTGTTGTTGTTTGGTAATATCTTATCTATATCTAGCTTTCTTTAATTCAGGTACTTATTGCATACAGAATTCAGCAACACCTGTCTAAAAGCAAACGCAGAGAATGCAGCATATAGTAGTAAACTCTACAAAAAGTCATAAACCTGGAAAAATGTAGTTATGATGAAGAGAGATTTAATTAGAAAAGGTTATGTTAGTAATGATAATGATAACAACACAAAAATTCTTTATACCAAAAGAAATGTCTCATTTTATTTCTCTCACCCAATTGGAGTGTAAAATGGACAACACGCAATATGCAAAACTGTGTTGTCTGTTAAAAAAACATTGTGTTCTTGTCACAGGTTACTTCCTCCAATGGTTTAAATTACTAGAATTTCATTTTCCCAAAAACTATCTACACTCTCGCTGGTTCATTCAATTATTTCCCATCAATTTTCTTTCTAGGGGAACATTTGGGAGCAGATTTTCCAGATATCCTTCATATTGGAGATGATCAACACAGTGCCATTTATAATCACGGTGAGTAATAAACTTAAATAACTGATCAGTTAATCTGTTCCACAAAAAATCACATGTACCTTAATTTAGGCTCGAGGTCATTTTGGTGTCGGATTGTCCCGAGCAAGGCAATAACCTATTGTGAATGCCCAATGTAATGTGGCCCTCATCCCAGACTAAACATTTCCCATCTAGCCAGCCTTAACGAAACATTGCCAAGGAATATTAATTTTCTTTTTTAACTGAGGAATTGAGGATAATTGTCTCGCAAGTATGTTAACTGATTAGTATTTCAAGGACAGATTTAACCCTTAATGTCTTCCGTCTTGCTTTCCTTTCTTTCTTAAGATCTTCTGGGCTCCACTGAGAAACATATTTGTCCCTGTATTTCTTAACTGCTGGCTAGCCAAAGGTGCCCTGGAGAACATGATCGTAAGTATTTTCAATAATGTTTGTATTGTACTGTACAAACTGTAGCACCACTAAGGGCTTTGAAGGCACATCCATCCTGTGGAAGCCGTATTGGTGGTCCTGAGCTCATGAGTAACACTGGCTGTAAGGGCTGATGGGTATATACAATTTAGCTGTCAGAACAATATCCACTTGAGCAGGCTAATTTCTTCCTTTCTTTCTGGTTCATGCACTAGCAATGTATCTTTTTGAAGCTAGTATTATTAGATACAGTAGAGTATCTAACATTGTTGGCATTAACCCTGGTTGCTTTGATAAATTAGCCTGCTGGCTAATTAGTTTTCTCAGGTGAACTGAGTGGACTCTTGTTTGGAGAAAAGATAAGAGGGGCTCGGGTAGAAGACATTTTTTCACGATTATCTAAAAAATTTATTTAACTCAGACTGCTAACTTTTAATTTAAAACTGAACAGACCCGCTGGCATGTATCTTGAATGGATGGTTGCACAGAGAACTAGCTATTACTCTCAGTGTGTTGATCTTCATTATCCCACCAGCTGCAGTTGCTGGGGGTTAGTGATGTAACTGCAAAGCGTGCAAATACTTCCTGTTCCTATGCTGTAAATTAAAATGTTAAATTACATTTATTGGGGAGGGCACAGGTTATTTTAAATAAAAGCAGAACGAACAGCAAGGCAAGCCATAGCAGCAAAAGGGGTAAGTGCAGGAAAAACAAAAACACTGCAAAGCAATTCAACATAGAAACAGAAAGGATAAAAATGCCTGGTGCGCAGAATTCTGGTGTTGTAGTATCAATATTGTCCAGGATTTACTGTTGGTGCAAAGTGACTTGTACATGGAATTCAAAGCAATTAAATGCTATCCAACTGGTGTAGCGTGTGCTCTTGCTGTGATTCAGATGAGACAACTACAGAGTTAACAGCCTCATGCCAAGGCGGTAGTTGGGCAGATGGTAGAATCTGTGGCCAAGCAGACCAGCACATGGAGAGAGAGCAGTGACAGTTTGGAGAGGCGTTGAAGGGAGGCGGTGGCAGGCAGAACATGCTAACAAGGTGCAACTGAAAATGAGTCGTGAGCTCCTACATCAAGACGGGCAGAATGCTAATGTAGGGGAAAGCACTATATAATACTAAAATATTGTAGTAAAGAGGAGAGGATTGTGCAGTTGGACATAGTGTTCATTTGCATCCAGAACTTTCTTGTTGTATCCACCAATATAGTGTACACACTCAAAGAAAGTCTAAACAGTTAGTAAATATACGATATATAACGAATTTTTCTAGCAAATGTTTTTGGGTTTTTTTTTGTTTTTTTTATTAAGAACTTAAAAATTTTGTAATTTTATCAAGATGCTGATCAGACAGCATGGATATTGCACAGGTGTGCCTTAGGCTGGCCACCATAAAAGGCCACCTGAAAATGTGCAGTTCCATCACACAGCACAATGCCACAAATGTTGCAAGTTTTGAGGGAGCGTGCAATTGTCATGCTGACTACAGGAATGTCCACCAGACCTGTTGCCCGTGAATGTTCATTTCTCTACCATAAGCCGCCTCCAAAGGCGTTTCAGAGAATTTGGCTGTACATTTAACCGACCTCACAACCGCAGACCACGTGTAACCACACCAGCCCAGGACCTCCGCATCCAGCATCTTCATCTCCAAGATCGTCTGAGACCAGCCACCCGGACAGCTGCTGCAACAATCATTTTGCATAACCAATGAATTTCTGCACAAACCATCTCAGGGAAGCTCATCTGCATGCTCATCGTCCTCATCAGGGTTTCAACCCGACTGCAACTTCGCACAGCCATTGAAGAGGAGTGGACCAACATTCCACAGGCCACAATCAACAACCTGATGTTAAGATGTGGGATGTGTTACACTGCATGAGGCAAATGGTGGTCACACCAGAAACTGACCGGTGTCCAGACACCCCCGGTACAGTGAGCTGCACATTTTTGAGTGTCCTTTTATTGTGGACAGCCTAAGGCACACCTGTGCAATACCCATGCTGTCTGATCAGCATCTTGATATGCCACACCTGTGAGGTGGATGGATTATCTCACTAACACAGATATTGACAGATTTGTGAACAATATTTGAGAGAAATAGGCCTTTTGTATACATAGAGAAAGTCTTAGAGTTCAGCTCAAGATGAATGGGGACAAAAACAAAAGTTTATAATTTTGTTCAGTGTAATTAACTCTTTTCCTCTGTCCAGAATGACTTCCATCGTGCCATCCAGAGGACCCACTCTGCCATGTTCAACCAGGTGTTCATCCTCATCTGCACCTTACTGTGTCTCGTCTTCACTGGGTGAGTAAACCTTTGTTCTCTCTCTTACTCACAGAAATGCATCTCTGACCACTGGGGCTTGCAAGCCTGTTTACTGACCCCTGCTGCAAAATCTGTTTCCTGAACTGTCTACTGCAAGACCAAGAACAAAATATCTGTGACACAGTTGGTAGTGTGCAGGCCTTAGATTGTTTAGAAGACAATATATATGTTGTAAAAGTAGAGATTGAAAATGTAGTTATACAGCTGGCGTGGCGAACTTTTATTGGCACGGTGGTGGGGCCACTGGGGACAATTTGGAAAATGTAATTCTAATTTTTTTTTTCCTTCATTTTTTTGTCTTTCATCTTTTATAGTAGCAATTCATTTTAATTAAAGCTGTCACTTCTTAGCTCTTGGGCAGCCTTCTTGTGACTGGGTGCCACCCAGCAGCTCCACTCCACACTGTCCAGTTAGACATCCTCATTCCCCTCTCCCCTCAGGGTTGCACTAAATCTACGACGTATCAATGAAAAAACTAAACAAAATAAATTAATTAGTACAAGCAGTGAGGTTGAAACGACAGAGCAATCAATAGTGTCACTTTAAATGACATACTGAGCAGGATTGAATCCGGTGCCCTTTGATTTTGGGCAAATTGGATTTGACATCCAGTCCACCAGGCTAAAACACAATCCTGAAACAGATTACCCTGGAAAAGTATCTCTTCAGATGTATCATTTGAATTATCTTTAACCGTAGGAGACGTCTGATGTAACACCATCACGTCATTGTAGAAATTCTCATCTTTCTGCAGAGCTTGTGGGATCCAGCATCTAGAGAGAGCCGGGAAGCACCTGTCCCTGTTTGACTCGTTCTATTTCTGCATCGTCACCTTCTCCACTGTGGGCTATGGGGATGTCACGCCACAAATCTGGCCCTCCCAGCTGCTGGTGGTCATTCTCATCTGCGTTGCACTGGTGGTGCTCCCACTGCAGGTAATGACTCCAGGGCAAACTAACTTAAGTAAACCTCGTATTAGGTCCTGTCTAATCATCAGCAATTCGTTGATGTTCTGCATCTAGTGCTGACCTTCGTAGGATAATCATCAAATATTAAATGCCATTTTCGTGCTGCTATCACAGGCTGACAGCAAATATAAATCTATAAAGGTGCTTACTTCTCCTGCAGACTTCTTATGCAGCCAAATTGTCAATCTCACTCAAAATTAAAGCCAAGTAATGCTGGCTCACACTTGCTTCATGATAAATCCACCTTTTCACTGTGCTATTTGTTTTTAAAGACCACAGGCATGTTCATCCCTTCAACTGTTGTGATTTGTTCACTGTCCCTGCAGAGCAAATGGGGTGAGAAACAGAAGTTAACTGCTGTTGCAAACTAGTGCATCAGCGGTTTTCACTCCGGTGCTTTCACCTTCTGTGTCCAGACAGCAAATCTATCTCTTCTATCTATCTTGATTTATTTATTTAATTGTAGATGCATTTGAGATCACGTTGATGTTGTTGTCATTGTGTCAGTTTGAAGAACTCGCATACTTGTGGATGGAGAGCCAGAAGTTAGGAGGGAACTACAGTCGCCACCGGGCGCAGACAGAGAAGCATGTGGTGTTGTGTGTCAGCTCACTGAAGATTGACCTGTTGATGGATTTCCTCAATGAGTTCTACGCTCATCCCAGACTACAGGTACCAAAACAAAAACATTGGCATTTGTAAGTTGGAGACTATGTAGTCTGTATAAATGCCCCACTTTTTATTGCATGCTTTGAATTTCTACTTCCCCTTTGTAGTTTCTCTGACTTGCCTGAGGGTTTTGTTTACAGTTTGCTGCCATCAACATAGGAATGATTATATGATAAATAATGACAATAGATTCATGTTTTTTGTGTAGTATTTCTGTGGAATATATGTGGGATCTGCAGTATAGATGTATGGAGGGGACTTTCCGCAGTTATTGCTACTTAAAAAGGTTTAAAGTGTAGTAGACCTAAATTTATTAGTTATGCATTTTAATAAATTTATAAGAATTGATACCCAATTATGAATTTTTCAGATTCATAAAATCATTTTATTTAATTCCTCGTTAAGGGCACCACCGGAGTTGTTATAATCCTAGAGTCTCCGGACCTCTAGGTAGTTTTGAATAATTATACAATTATTACTAGTGATCAGTTAGTTAATAATCGCTCAATTATCTTAAATCAGTCAGTCAGTCTCATATCTAAAGGGTCAATTCTCTTGGCAGGAACTATAAATAGGCAACACACACAGTTCTTGATTATATTACAGTGAATTTATTCTCTAACTAAGGTGATAAAAAGATGGTTGGATACAGGGAACATAAACCTTTGCTGAACAATGAGCCTGGAGGTTCGATTGTGGGAAGCATTTGACTCATACGGCATAGAAGAGCTAATGAAAGTAAACTAATGCTATAGTTTAGGAGTTGAAATGGACATCTGATCACAGA
>NC_060170.1:12752115-12785156 GCF_021292245.1 Micropterus dolomieu
CTGATCACTGGCTCACAGTCGCCTCGAACTGCAGGAACACAAACTATTTGTAGGCCAGCTGGTGTTGATTGGTGAGTTCTGGTTGGCAGGTTCGGTAGGATCCTCGGCCACACCAATCAGACGCCAGCAAACAGCAACCAGGAAGTGGGTGGTTCCAGGTCCAGGGGAACCAATCCTCGACAGGTGCTTGCCGTGGGGATTTGCATACAGCTCAGAGAACTCCAAAACACAACTACTCTAAGGCAGCCAGCGGCGGCCGTAACACCCATGTGTGCAAATTTTAATATTAATGTTTAGTTTGTAAATGTTATGTTCTTGAAAGGTTTGAGTCTCAGTCAAGCACATAATCTAGTCTAAATTTTATTCATGTTAAATTCTGGACACAAATCTAAACATTCATTTAAAACTTTGTCCTTGAAGTGCAGTTGCAGGATGAGATCCTTACAAGTCCATTTGGCTGCCCTCTGCTTGACATCAGTGTAATTGGATTTCACTCTACATTGATTGTCTGTTCACATCAAAGGCCAGCAATAGTAACTGTGATAGATCACATTGAAATGTGTTTGACCTGTTAATTTTTTCTGTCCCTATAAAACACTGCAGCACCAGCGAGCCATTCATGGTTTTACTTTTGCTTCAGGGGATCTTGCTGCTCTTTATCGTTTGCCGTGTTATGATGTGATCCCAGTGAAATGGGGTCTAAATACTCACCCACACATGATAGTATGAAATCAAGCCATACGTTTGTCCCATCCCTTCCAAGAGTCCCTCTTCAGTGTGCAAACTTGTGCAGGTGATTAGATGCTATAGCAATTTCACGCACTGACATGTAATCGATGAAGTCACCCATCCAGGTAAGCCTCTTACACGCTTGAGCCCTGCTGTGCTGAAAGATTTCCTTGGAATCATATTGCATTTTGGCTCTCTTCAAGTTCACTGAACGTGCAAGTCTGCTGTCACAAATGAATGAGCTCTGCCCCTCTCGTGTCGCTAGCACTGCACCCTAATGTCAAACAGCAGCAGACTGTTTTGGCACATTTTGCCTTTGTCACAGGACATTTGCACTTATCCTTGCCTAGTTTTTCTTTAAAATACATATCTCTTTAAATAATGACTTTTACATTTGGTTAAATGTCCTTTTCACAGTCACCAACCTGTGAACCTGCATGTCTGTGTTTCTTTTCTCTTTGTCTCTCTCTGAATCCTCAGGATGGACGATGCTGAGGCCTGCTTTATCCTCAGCAGCAGGAACGAGGTTGACCGAACTGCTGCTGTGAGTCACATCAGTTTGTTTTGTTTCCAGTATAAAAACTTTCACAATTAGAATAATTTAAATGGCACAGTTTCCCTTCCCACTCTACATCCTTTATAAATTAGCAGAGAGAGTTGGACATTGGAGGTTGTGATTCTATTGGAACTTCCAGTGTTGAGAGCACATTGAGTCACTGAGGCAAACTTTATGGTCCATAAAATTCAGATTGCATTTACAAATGAGTCACTGCATGAGTAAAATAGAACCATTTCTTCTCCCATAGGATCACCAGACTATTTTGAGGGCTTGGGCTGCGAAAGACTTTGCACCAAATTGCCCTCTCTACGTTCAAATTCTCAAACCAGAAAACAAATTCCACGTTAAGTTTGCAGGTAAGTGTGGGGACACTACCTACGTACAGAAACCTACAGTTATTTTGTCTTTGTTTTCTTATACATACACTTCTAAGTCTAACATACTGTATTATTGCAATTGGTCCATTTAAATCAGATCATGTCGTATGTGAAGAGGAATTCAAGTATGCCATGCTGGCACTGAACTGTGTGTGTCCAGCCACGTCTACCTTAGTCACACTCCTGGTTCATACCTCCAGAGGACAGTGAGTACACGCTACTATTTTACTATTACTACAATAAATATAAGCATTTATGTATTTGCATTGAAATCCACCACCCACTGTCATTATGGTCCTGGGAATGGTCTTACCAAAATCATAAACATGGATTACACATGAGGTGATTACAGTTTGGGGCATTGAAATTGATCAAATAAAAGAACGTGCCCTCACAGCCAAAGTAATCTAATTGGTTGAATTAAACCTTGCTGACCAGTTTTTAAAGGATTAGTTTGGCATCTTAGGAAATGCATTCTTACTAAGAGTTAAATGAGAATATTGATATCACTCTAATATCTGTCCATTAGATATAAAGAAATGGTTAGCTTAGCATAAACACTGGAAACGGGTAACCAATTTGCCTACCAATGGATTTTTGAACAGATAAAAAAAACTAGTGATAGAACAATTTATTGGTCTACGAATTGATTGATTAATTCTGATATCTGGCAATTGGAGATATTCGTCATCGGCCTGAATGCCAGCACTCAGAATGCCAATAAACAAAAAAATGTCTGCGGACACATCTGCAGGCAGCCTTGTGAGCGAAGCGTCTATGGAACAATGTTAGCTCTCCCCCTTGTGAGATTTGGGAAGGTATACGTTAACACGTTTGTCTCATCCTAAATGACAGCGCGCACGTGTGTGTGTCTCTCTCTCTCTCTATCTATCTATCATCTATCTATCTCTCATCTATCTGAGAATAATGCATTTGAATGACGTCACTTGTGACCAACTGTACCCCACTTTCCCATAAACACCAGTCATATCTACAATATAACCAAATGTATTTCAGGCAAACGTAATTGGAGTTTACAGCTTTCTTGAAATGTTGGCTAAGCTACTGAGTGACCCTAGATAAATGATGAGATGGATGTGTTACCTTGACATGGTTTTGAACAGTAGCAGGACAGCTTGATCTCTTCACTTTGACCTTTTTTCATTGTGTCTCAGCCTGACATTATTAATCTAAAGCTGATGTCGTACTCTGGTTCCATCTATTGACATTTAATTGAACCGGTGACATTATTTCTGCGTTCCAAAGCAGCTCAACCTCCAAGAAATGTTTTTCTGAAGTAAACTTTCAGTCTTTCTAGCTTCAAGTGCGCTGTGAACATTTAATATCCTGTTGTGTCGTTATTCACATGGACAGATTCAATGCCACAGGATAACTGTAAGAGAAATATGATTGATACTCCTCCAGCAGAGGTTTTACAGTTATACAGACTGTTCCTGGTATATGTCTGCTGAGCTGGCTACTGTACCGTCACCACTGCAGAAACTTGTCACTGTCAAGTCAGTAAACATTACCCTGCTTCTTGTTAGGCAATAAATCTGGCTGCTTTTTTCTTATTCTGTGCAAGGTGACCACCATATATATCTTCACTGCTATCCAAAGCAGAGGCACAGTACATCCATTTTAATTTCTATTATGGGAACATGTATTGGCTTGAGGCTGTGAAGGTGAGAGGAATGGGAATAGATTTATTTTTGGCAGGTATTTAATTCAAACATTCTTACATTGATTAAAAAGTAATTAAGTACATGAACTGGCTAAATAAATTTATCTCATAGCCTTTTCTCATTTTTCGTGACTGTGACTAGAATTTAGGAGGCTGGGGAGTATGGGGTCATGAAGGTTGTCAAATGTCAGACAGATTTATCGGTCTATGGAGATCTGAGACCTGTTGAATTGCAAATAAAGTCAAACTTGAGGTTGTCTTGGAGGTAATAGGTATATGCTCATTCTGGGCGCTAGTTTTGTGTTTGTTGCTAGGTTCACCCCGGTGTGTCAGCCAGAACACCACTTAAGGCCAAATCCTCCAGTATGAAATTAAGAGCTGAGAGATGGTTTATCAGCTGCGTACTTCTTCCCTTTTGCAGTAACACATCACAGGTATTCCAGTAGTCATGCAATAACAGCTTAGTGTTTATGCCTGGTTGTGGTTTATATTAGAGAAAGAATACAATAATAAATACATATAATAAATAAAGGATAACATATGTTTTTACCATAATGCAAAACATTACCAAACCTAATATAAACAATATGACCAAATGTCTCTTGAACTTCAATAATTGTAAACAGAGAAAATCGCTACAATTACATTTCTCTCCCTTTCACACTGCCCTAGCATTGTAAAACACTCATTACATGGTATTGTCAAGACTGTATTGTGATACTGTGTAATGTAATTTATGATTTGTATTAAGTCCTCCTGCCAGGTGAGCCGAGGTTTATGAACTAGTGTGCATGAAACCAGATATAATTAGAGATCACATGGCGAGCACCTAAGCTCTGAATTCTTATCCACATTGGCTAACGGGAGTTATCTATAGCTGCATCAACAGAAGGAAGGAAGGAAGGAAGTAATGCAACAGATAAATTCTCACTCTTTTTCATTCATGCACAGATCACTTGTAAGGATCTGTCTGCGCAACCATAGTCCATCACTTGACGAACCCACTGAAGCCTCCTGCTTTTAACTGCCTGACATCAGTTACAGTAGACCACCAGTGTGTTGCCTGCCCTGATAGAATTACCAGCACTGAATAAACAGATACAGTACATTAGACATAGAAGATGTCGGTACTTAATAACACTAACTTGTAACTTTGGGATCTTTTCTATGTGTTTTTTTTTTTATTTAATTGAAATGACTCTTGAGTTTTAAAACAAGTGAAAAATGAATGCCACCCCCCAGTGACATGTCTCAGACAAGGCCTTGCCAGCAGTCGATTAGTCCATTGTAGATGTGTGAAACTTCATGTTATTATTGTTGCTGTTGTTTCAGGGAGGGGCAGTTGTCACCGGAGCAGTGGCAGAGGATGTATGGGCGCTGCTCTGGAAATGAGGTCTACCACATCCGCCTGTGTGATAGCAAGTTTTTTGGGGAGTATGACGGAAAGAGCTTCACCTACGCCTCCTTCCACGCCCATAAGAAGTTAGTGAAACTTCCACTACCTTAATCTTGTGACACATAATAGCAATATTTTACCTCATGAGGGTGAAATCTCTGGGAGCAAAAGTAAAAAAAAAAACACACATGGAGCTCAAGGCCCATTGTGAACCTTTGCAGGTATGGTGTGTGTTTGATCGGAGTGAAGAGGGAGGACAACAAGAGCATCCTCTTGAACCCCGGCCCCCGCCACATCATGGCTGCCACTGACACCTGCTACTACATCAACATCACCAAGGAGGAGAACTCGGCCTTCATCTTCAAACAGGAGGAGAAGGACAAGGGCCTGTCTGTCACCGGCCTCTACGACGCCCCCTCCAGGCTGCCCGTGCACAGCATCATCGCCAGCATGGGTGAGACTGAGCGCAAAAGGCAGAAAAAAATTATGTTTAGAAGTTGGTAAAGAAAGAAAGATAGAAGATGTTTGTAGTGGTCAAAGTGGAAAGATTCAGATTGCAGACAGGCGTACAACCAATGTCCGCTTGAAAGGGTTTCCATGTAAGAAGAGAAAATGGATGCTGGACATTTCCAAATGGTGGCTGCCTTGGTGATGCTGTGTGCTTTCGCTGACTGTTATGCATGATTTTTTTCTTACATGCATTTTTACTTTCTTGGCTGACATTATTGTGTTGTGCTTTTTCTTTGACCTGTGAAAGTTGATCAGGCCACTTCATATGGTAAGTTTGTGCATGATGCGTCACCTTTTTACACTGTTATGTGATGAAATAGACATTTTTTACAGCTGATAGAATGATATACACTTTACAAGACACGGTGATATTTCATTGTTGTTTAACTAACACTCGTTCTAATTTTTAGTGATTTTAATTTTTTTTTTTACTTTTCCACGTAAAAGATGATTTATGTATTGTACATATATCATGTACCCGATATTCCCGACATATGTATTGTACATATATCATACATCATATTACATACAGATAATATGATTTATGTTAGGGACATATTTATTGACAAACACACAATGTCTTACTGTTTGCATGCCATTTTTGGTAGCTTGAGAGTACAGTTACATGATCCAGAAGCAAGACATTTTCTCCTCACGGTCAAACTAAGCTGAGCTAAAAATGATGGTGGGATTGTTGGTGGTTAAGTTGCTGAACAAGCTAAACGTGGACCTTATATTTTTTTTTAAATAAGCATTTTTTTGGGGGGTTTTCTGAGATTAAATAGTCATGCTGTCATCATGGCGTTTATGTTTCAACACTGATACCTTTAGATTGCTCCTCATACTGGACCCACATGTAATTTTCAGGCACTGTAGCCATAGATCTCCAGAATCCTGATCCTCCTGAGGAAAGCAGCAAACTGACCTTGCCGACGGAGAACGGTGCTGGAAGCCGCAGGCCGAGCATCGCACCTGTCCTAGAGATCGCAGACTCCTCCGCTATTCTGCCTTGCGACCTCCTCAGCGACCAATCAGAGGATGAGACCAACCAGTCAGACGACGAGGGCTCTGTAGGGTCAGAGTAAGTGGGAGTAAAAAGGGGCTTAGACATTAATTGACCCCAAGAGATTTGGTGGTTTTGTAGAGTACATAATATGTCTAGTCTTGCAGCAGTAAGAAAGTCCTCACAGTGCGAACGTCCTGCACTATATACTTGATTGATCTCACCTGTCCTCCTCTTCACCATGTCTCAGTGGGTGTAGGAGGAGAGATGGATGGGTTTGGGAGATGCGTGTAATCTGTATGTCATAGTGCTGTAATGTGTGGACATGGCAGTGATGAATGTGTGTGTCGTGACATGGAGGTCAGCACTTTTCCTCTCGAATAAAGCTCATATTGTGAGTCCTTACGCAGATCCTCACCCCTCAGCCCTCATCTATCAGTTGTCCAGACAGATAGTCGACCACGATTAGAGTTTGGCAAATCAGAGGTTTACGTTTATCTCAGCAGCTTCATTCTTCTCGTTTCTCTCTCTGTATGTGGTTTCATTAAACGGAGATAAGTTCAGAATAGATTGGGCGCTTGTGCCTCACACTCGGTCCATACTAGTCTTTTTGAACAGCAACTGTTCATAAGGTCTCATAAAGTTGGGCCCTCCTAACCTCTGAGCCTCTATTACTGCGCCCCATGACACTTTTGTAGCAGTAGTTTTTTCTTCTTTTAGAGTTGTCAGACACATCAGTTGGGGAGAAGGAGGCAACTGCATTATCTGCAGAACACAGGCTGAGTAGCTTAAAGTCCCACAGTGCCATCATGTGGTGCACAGGTTGTAGCTGCATCTATAAACAAAGTCAGAATCTTTATTGGCAAACTAGAGGGCACCGAGAAACAGATTAGGGTAATTGCAGCTGGCACATTACAAATCAGGGGCATGGAAGCAAATTGCGAAACAAAATGAGACATGATTAAAACTAAATAGGCTACGAAAACATTGTAATTGCTGTAGTAGTAGGTATTGAGCAGTAATAAGTCCTTCAGGGTTAGAAACAGCTGCGGAATTGAATAATAAACTAAAAAGCAGAAACGTCATTATTGGTCATTCATGGTGACATTTAGTATGATAAAGTAATGATGGGAATAATGAAGAGGGATTCAGTGATACTCCCATAATTATTTGTGAGGTAGAAACATTTACACCCTCGTCATTTTTCAGTTTGAAGTCCGCAATACTTTTCTGTGTTGTTCAGCAGTTCCTTCAGAGAAAATATGGGAACTGCCGTTTTAACAGACTGTTTTAAGTAACTGTGGAAGGGAAGGAAAGCAAATACTTTTTCCTCAGAGGCATTTCTTGTTTCTTTTGCATCAGTTTTGTGAAGGGCTACCCTCCCAACTCACCCTACATCGGCAGCTCTCCAACTCTGTGCCACCTCCTGCCACAGAAAGCTCCCTTCTGCTGCCTCCGCCTCGACAAGGTAAATTCACAGGCAGGAAAAGACGGCATCAAACTAAACCACAAGAACTCACTGTAAAATTTCGACATGCTTAAACCTTTTTTTCCACCATCTGTTTTATTAAAATAGACAAAAACACAACTGAAATGTGATGTGTCTCCTATGAGCAGAGTACAACTAAAACCTGACTTAATGTACTGTTGAATTGTCTTTCTCTATCCAGGGCTGTACACATAGCAGCTTTGAGGATGCCAAAGCATACGGCTTCAAGAATAAGCTGATAATAGTGTCTGCAGAGACGGCGGGTAATGGCCTCTACAACTTCATCGTCCCTCTGCGTGCTTACTATCGGCCCAGGAAGGAGCTCAACCCAATAGTGCTGCTGCTGGACTACCCGTAAGGACAGCCGTCCTCTTTATTTGTTTGTTTATTAGAAAAATGACTTCAAACCCTCAAGAGTAATGTCTTCTTTTTTTTTTTTTATGTAGAAGCTTCTAACACATGCACTACATACACCTATGATTATATAATATAACACAATAAAGATGCGATTGAACCTGGTTACCTAATGGCTTGCCATAGCAACTGATAAAGCAAGCTTTTATCTGTTCCTCCTTTTTTTGTATTAGTTTTTAATTTCAGTAATTTCAGAGTTGGACATAAATACAAACTCATCTGGTGTTACTTTTAATATGAGTGCCATAAATGCATGCGGTAAAGTAATTACAGCTATAGGCGTAGCTTGAAGTATATGTGGTAACCTTCCCTCAAGATAAAGAAAATTAATATTTTACATTATTGGAAAAAAAAACATCCTCCACGCAGAAAACTGAATATAAGTTGAAAAGATGCAAAGTAATGTATCTGTGTGTGCCTGTTTGTGTATATTTGCATTCGTTTGTGGACGCATGTGTGCTTGAAATGGACTTTTTTTAAAATGCACCAGTGATTTATATATTTGCAATTTAAAACAAACAAATTGCTTCTTTCAGTAGAGAGTTGATAATGGCAGATAGAACTATGGGTTTGCTTTGCTTCAAGATAGAGGGGGAAAAAATTGTGTTTGCATTATTCATAAACAACAGTTCTCTCTATGCAAGAAAGCTTTTGTTTTGTGTATAAGGGTATGTATACACATTTGTGTTTGTGGTTTGTGTGTTGCAGTGAGCCACTGAGCCACAACTTTTTTTCTGCTCTAAGTCACTGTGGATTTCATTAACTTTGGCCAAATCTCTGTTGTTGCTGAAACACAGACGGAGAGCCAAGAAACTCTGGCTTAGTGACACCCTCAGTGGTTTCCATGGCAGCAAGTTAAATCTTCACATTCACTTGAAGAATTAAACATGTTACCCTCTTGTTGGCTAATAAAACAATAAATATTCTTTAATACAGTTCAAATTATATCTGGCCCACCCACAATTCAGGAAATTACAGCAACAATGTGATAATCTGCCTGTGGGGTTTTACAAAGATAATTAGTGTGGGATGCTCATTCGTGATGTTTCCTGTTTCCTGCAGGCCAGACAACCACTTCTTAGAGGCGATTTGCTGCTTTCCAATGGTTTACTTCATGGCTGGCACTATCGATAAGTATGTGTTTGGATTATTAAAAACCTGCTAATTTGATTAACTAATTTAAAGATCATGTTCAGTGATAGTTTTTACATTTTTCATACAGCTAGCAGTAGCTTCAATATTACGTACATGTATCATAAAAAAAATGCAATGTACTCAAGATGCAAGGTAGATTTATTTGTCAGGTTGTAACAGGTTGTAACGTGAAATTGAGTTTGTAACTCCCTTCTGCTACGTAGCAGACAATAAAAGCAATCATAACAATGGTAGACAGAAATTATTAAAATTAAAACTATAGTCAATGGAGCAGTCCTGAGGATGAATTTGAGTTTAAGAGTCCGATAGCTTGGGGAGAAAGCTGCTCTGCAGTCTGGTGGTGTGGCAGCAGAAACTTCTATATCGCTTCCCAGAAGGCAGCACAGTGAACAGGCTGTGGCTGGGTGGGTTCTGTCCTTTAGTATCTTTGGGCTCTGCAGGCACCTCACCTCACCGATCTCACTGAAGCTTGGCAGATGGCTACCAATGATCTTCTGAGCAGTTTTAATCACCCGCTGCAGAGCCCTCCGGTCCTGGCCCGTGCACATCCCATGCCAGTTTGTGAAGTTTCAGGATGCTTTCTATTGCTCCTCTGTAAAAGCTGTCAGAAACTTGCCGTGAGAATTTGGCTTTCTTAAGCTTCCTCAAGAAATACAGGCGTTTCTGAGCTTTCTTCACCAACATGGAGATGTCAGATGACCATGTCAGGTTCTCTGTGATGCCGATTCCCAGGAACCTGAAATTGTTCACCTGCTCCACCGATGTAGACAAGAGAGTGTGTCTTTATGTCCTTTTTCCTGAAATCAACGATCAGCTCCTTAGTTTTGCTGACGTTGAGCAGTAGGTTGTTCTCTGAGCACCACTCTACAAGATTATCAGTTTCCTTCTGATATGAAGTCTCATCGTTGTTTGAAATCCATGGTGGTGGTGTCGTCCTCAAACTTCACAGTAGAGTTCTCTCAATGTCGGGGGATTACAGTGTGAACAGGAAGGGGCTGAGCACACAGCCCTGGAGGGCTCCGGTATTGAGCACTAGAGTGGAGGTGTCAGGTTTGTCTGCCAATCTGAACTGTCTGGGGTCTCGTTAGTGCGTGTCTCAGAACCTGATGAAAGGAAACTTTTTAAAGGTAGTAAAAGACAGCTATTGGTGGATTAATAGATCCATTATATTTATTTTGTTATTACCACATGTAGCTGTTCAAATGTAGATAATGATAGGTCCGGCTTAGAAATTCCCAGCGCAGCTACACTAGAGTTTGAGACACCAATTTAAGAAGAAAGTCTAATGCAACAAATGCAAACCTGGATTGCGTTGCACCAGCTGAATGTAAGTCCTTCCTAAGTTATTAGTAACTACTAGCAAGTTTCAAACTAGTGATTTACTAAATCAAGTCACACCTTTAAATCTTAACAGAGTTTAGTTGGTAATGACTTCAGTAAATACCAAAAAATATGGCTGGAAAATGGGGATGATGTTACTGTAGGTTTTAGAGTAAGTAGTATTCATGTGATTTAAAATGAATGGGGAACTTAATGCTATTTGGTAATTTGGTGTAATGTTATTAGCAAGGCATTTTATGTGTGATTCTTTTGAAATGTATTTCCATTATTAAACAGCAATTTGATCAAGTATCAGGACATGTCAATTAATTCAACTATTTTGCTCAACAGGTCATATAACATTTGTGTCATTAGTTAGATCAGTTAGCTACGCAGCATTTAGAAAGTACTAGTACGACTACTAATATTTATATAATGCACTAGTTTTTAGTTTTTGTGGTGCAATCCATTTTTAATATAGTGATGCATATACTTACATATGCTTGATATAGTTACAAATAACTTATGAATAGCTGTTGCAACTTGCTCCTATTCTTCTAATGTTGTTCAGCGCAGTTCCATGAAATGTTGGATATTTCAAAATAAAGTATAAGTAAATCTATGTTTGTGGTAAATGTTTACACTAAAATAATTTGCGTTGAACATTAAAGATAGACGTTATACCATTGCCATAATATCCAAAAGTAATTAACTTGTTTTCTGACTGGACCAGCTTGGACAACCTGCTACAGTGTGGTATAATCTACGCTGACAACTTGGTGGTTGTGGACAAGGAAAGCACCATGAGCGCTGAGGAAGATTACATGGCCGACGCCAAGACCATCGTCAACGTCCAGACTATGTTCAGGTAACACAGAGAGAGCATTTCACTGTGTAGAAACATACAGTGAACAGTCAGCACTTTCAGTGGCTGTTTATGTATTGAGCTGGACCTTCAAGTTTTGGTCCAAATGTGTGCACCAGATTCCACTTGATTAACGCCTTCGTTTGTACTCTGTAAGATGCTGGAGAGTAAATGCTTGTGTTTTTAGAGTTTGGAGAATGAGTTAATCTCAAAGACAAACTACAGTTGCTACAAGTTCTGAAACTACTCTTTTATTTAACCAAAATTAAAAGCATTTATCACACCGGGTCTTCACCTCAGCACAAACATTTTATCTCTCCACTAACTTCCCTCTCTCTTTATCTCCCCCCTCGCTCAGGTTGTTCCCCAGTCTCAGCATCATCACTGAGCTCACACACCCGTCTAACATGAGGTTCATGCAGTTCAGAGCCAAAGACTGCTATTCACTCGCCCTCTCCAAACTGGAGAAGGTGAGCTGTTGAGGAGGGCGAACCATGTTAAGACTGGCAATGATTTTGTCATTTTCTTTTCTGTCTGAAAGGGACAAGTGTGAAACTCTGTGATCCATCCATGTTTTCTGGAGCAGTGTAATGTTAAAAATTAGGCTAACCTTTGTAAGCACCTTGAGTTAAAACCATCCAAATACTTTTGTCTTTACCAGTTGCTTCTGTGGGTGAGGATGGAGGAAATAATGGTTTATCTTTCCTCTCACCCTTAACTCTTATTGCAATGTGAAATGTGTCAAAATCACACTTCAGTATATATAAAAAAGCAGAAGTCTTATTAAATGTTGATTTATACATTTTTCTTCTCTTTCCCCCTGCAATACAAAAAGAGCTATTCCACCTTCATCAAAACGTGGTGCTTTTTCGTTTGCCTCTATGTGATTTTTAGGTCTGTTTCTCGAAGCGTTGATAGTGAATGGAGAGAATAAAACGCAAGAGGAACTGGTAAAGAGTTAATGACTTTTAGTAGTATTCTGATTCTTGACCATAGTTGCGTAGTTGAATTTGTTATATCTTCTTTTTTCTGCCTACAGTGATAGCTTTCAGCTTCACAATGCTTTAAAAAAGCATGTCTATCAACCAGCTTGTAAGTTTTCAGAAGTGAAAACCAACAGGCCTTTTCATTTCCACACAAGTCTTCTTGGAGATGGAGCAAAAGAGCAATACAAGAGTTAAACGAAAATTTAAGGTTTTAATATATAGATTCTCTGTTCCTCAAATCTATATATATATATTTTTTTCTGTTTCTCTCTTCAGATAGAGCGTGATAAGGGCTCCAACTTGGCCTTCATGTTCCGGCTGCCGTTTGCTGCAGGCAGGGTGTTCAGTATCAGCATGTTGGATACACTGCTTTACCAGGTGTGATAACAAAGACAGACTTTTGTTTGGTGATTTCATCAATCTTAGCTCTTTGTGCAGCTCGATTACCTCAAAGCAAGTTAAGGAATAAACTAAAAGGTCCGCTTGTAACTGAAAGGTTTTCTAGTAATGTTCACTATCTTTAAATTGATAGTTTCATGTTAAAAGTAAAAGCAGTTTCCCCTAGACGTGGGTCCTAGATGAAAAGCCTCTAAAAGAAGGTTCTCTGCAAAGGTACAACTTTCTACAGACCCATATTTAAAGGAAAAGCCCCTCCCATACACAAAGAAATCACCAAAATGGGTATACATAAAAAGGAAAATGATTGTCACCAAGTAATTCCTATCCTGCAATGAACAACACAGGTTTATGTAATGAAACAGTGTGGAAGCATGTATTTTTTAATAATTTAAAAAGATTGATTTGCCCAATATGTTGGGAAGCACACATACACCAATGCCAAACCCTAATTGCTGCCCAAGTTGTTTGCAGATGGGCTGATTTACCACAAGTGAAAACTTTTTCACTGCGGTCATTCTCTGTGTTTTGACAGTCATTTGTTAAAGACTATATGATCGCGATTACAAGGCTTCTTCTTGGGCTGGACACCACGCCGGGCTCTGGGTACCTGTGTGCTGTAAGTAGGAATAATAATACTTCTAAGCAAGGGATTTGTGTATCTGAGTAAGTAAGTGAGCGCGTAACGTGTGTACTTGGTTCCTTTTTCTCAGATGAAGATCACAGAGGAGGACCTGTGGATCAGGACTTACGGCAGACTCTTCCAGAAGCTTTGTTCCTCCAGTGCTGAGATCCCCATAGGGATCTACCGCACCGAGTCGCACATGTTCTCAACCTCAGAGGCAAGTTCAGTTTAATATCTGAGACCTCACTTTGGGTTTGGTTTCAACTGAGGCATGTTTGCAGCTTTAGCTTCCTTCCATCATCCATCCTGTCTTTGTGTTTTCTTCATTCATATCTAAATTCTTCCTTAAATTGTCATTATGTTCTTCCTTGATTTGAATCTTTTCTGCTTTCATTTCTCTTCTCCTGAAATGTCATATTCATTCCATTTTCTTTTCTTTCTCCATTCTCCCTCCGTTTTATTATTCTTCCTAGCTAACCTCCTTTTTACCTATCATTGTTTGCTCCTTTATGCATTAATTTCTTCTGTTTCATGCCAAGTAGAGAGAAATTGAAAACATGTTCCTGAATCCTATGTAAATGCTCCGTACTTGTATAGCGCCTTTCTAGTCTTTTCGACCACTCAAAGCGCTTTTACACTACATCTGCATTCACCAGTCATACACATTCATACACTGAGCCTAAGTGCTCAAACGGAAACTAACATTCACACTCACTCATACGCTGGCGGAATAGCCGCCAGGGGCAATTCGGGGTTCAGTATCTTGCCCAAGGACACTTCGACACGCAACCAGGGGGAGCCAGGGATTGAACCGCCGACCTTCCGATTAACGGCCAACCCGCTCTACCTCCTGAGCCACAGCCGCCCCATATGATAATGCATAATATGCATTCTTCATAAAAAAAAAAAAAAGTTTACTAATCACAATGATTAATAAACTCACAGAAATTAGCCTCTAAATAATATGTGGCATGTTACATACAGTAAGTGGCTGGTATAAGAGACACACTCCACAAACTACTACCAGCCACAAACTACTACTACTACTAGAAATGTACTATTCATGGCTAGTGTTTATATCCCATTATTTTAATAGTGAATGATAAAATAGTAAATACACCGTACTTACTATTTCATGTGCTGACTTTTGAGGCTTTCACTGATTTTGTTAGCTTTGGATGCCCCCATCTTTCATTGCATCTCCTTTTTGTTTGGATGTCTGTTTGTCCTTCTCTTGTTTCAGTGCAAGGACAGTTATGCACAGGTAAGATCCAAATGTGCTTGTTTTTGATTTAGATATTTCTGTCACCTCTTGCTTAAAGATGAAAAATACCTTACTGGCATTTTTCTGGCATTTATCATTAAATAAAGTTCATGACCATCGCAGCTTGATAATGCAGGCTTCTAAAAATAGCACTTAGCAAGGAACTAGAGTCTTTTATATCCATACAGACAACAATACAGGATTATGAGCTTACACTAACATATGGACACATAGTATCCAGCATTTACACAGCCGCCCTGCTTTCACAGTCTCAGGTGTCTATCAACGTGGAGCAGGGCGTGGAGCATCGTGAGCGTGGAGAGCCCTGGAAGGAGAAGACGAGCCACAGAAATTCTACCACAAGCGACCAATCAGAGCACCCGCTGCTGAGGAAGAAGAGCATGCAGTGGGCACGGCGACTGAGCAGGAAGAGCGCCAAACCATCCAGCAGAGCAGAGCGCATCTCGCAGCAGAGACACAACCTGTACCGGCGGTCTGAGCGGCAGGAACTGTCTGAGCTGGTCAAGAATCGCATGAAGCACCTGGGCCTGCCCACCGTGGGATATGGTGAGGGGAACAGATGATGGCATGATATTAGAGAGAGAAGTGATAGGCAGTCGATGGATTTGCTTTGTTATGTAGAAGTTGATTTATGGAAGTTGACGTGTAATTCAATGCTGTAGATTTACAATATATGACCAACTGTATAGCTAACTAACACACTTCAGGTGTTATTTAATGTAGGATTGTTTTTCATTTTATTTTATTTTTTATTTAATCAGAAATGTACCTGGAAATGAATAACAATGTAAATTATAATGTTTGTTGCAGATTGGAGTCTCAGTTCTATAAACATTTCTCTAAGGCCACAGCAGATCTGGAGGCAGAAATAATGTAATTGGTTGTTAAACCTAAGTGGGTAGAGCCTAAGAATCTCAGGTTTAAGGTGAGAAAAGAAAAACTTAAATTAAAATGGTAGTGGCCCTTTTTTATATTCTTAATCATTGTCATGGAAGGTCAGCGTTAACCTGTGTAGCTGTGGGCTTGTAAGGCCAGTTTGAACTATAATCTGGGTCAGTGAAATGAATGAAATCGCATAAGGCATGTAGAGTTGCAAATTTGTTGATTCAATCAAGTAGACGATTAGTTGATTGGCAACCATTTTAATAATCAGTTAATCACTGGAGTAAGTTTTTATCGTTGTAAACTATCGTCACACAAAATATATTTACATATTAAACAATTAATCTATAATAATAATTAATAAATAATGGAAATAGTTGCAGTCCTACTAACATGATCTCACATACATATTGGTCTGAGAACACTAGCTGCTCTGTGAACACTTCACTGAGCGTCACTTGGATAATGTGTCACGTAATTCAAAATTAAATGATGTGTGGGGGAGACTCCATTGTTATGAAAGGTGATTCTTGAGTTCAGGTGATTCTTTTGCTCCACCCACTCTCAATCGATTAAATTATTCCAGTCGTGAGAAAAGCTGTGTTTTGAAAAACTCTCTGTTCCAGTCATTTTATCTCATCTCATTTCCTATTAAGACCTGGTGCCGTGGGTCTTGATAATGCACATCATTAACATCACACTAACATCATCATTAACCTCCAGAAAACCTAATTTTCTGATATCAGTTTCACACTCAAACTCTTCCTTCATGTGCCATAACATGTACACACCACTACATAGTCACCATCATACCAACATATGTAGATGTGAACAAGTCATGCATGGAGATGCAGGAGCGCTAAACCTTGTACCAATTGCATTTGATCACAGACTGCAATTGCCTGCACTCTAATCTGCTCTTTTCTTTTTTTTTTTTGTTTCTTTTTTTTTTTAGTTCTCTCCTCCCAGCTTCACGCTTCAAAACAAAAGCAGAATCATGCTCCAGATGTGTTGCACCTGCCAAATATTATGTAACATTAAGTTAAATATTTTTTCAGGAAGAACCCCAAAAGCTCAAGATCTTCTTATGAACCACGAATGTCATGTGACAGATGAATAATTTGGAAGTGATTCTGTGCACACACGAATGCATGGCTTCTTTGCATTGCTCTCACCTTTTTTAAAAGTTATTTTTTGAAACTGCAAATGCATTTGCTGCCTGCCTGAATTTTTTTCTTTTTCTTGTTTTCTCCTCCTCCTCTGTTCCTTCCCTTCTTTCTCTCTCTGACTCTTCTGTCTTCCCTCCTTATGCTTGTAGAGGATGTTTCTAATCTCACTGCGAGCGATGTCATGAATCGAGTAAATCTAGGATATTTGCAAGGTAATTTGTGTGCTGTTTATAACTCCTTTACAACACGTCCATCTTGTGGAGAAAGGATTTGTCCTTTCACCAGCATCCACTGAAGAGTAGCACACTGAATTTATCAACAGAACTAGATGGATCCATTTTTAGAAGAGTTTGTTTTTTCCCACTCTTTGTTTGAATGATATAAAATGTGTAGTTAATTATAAATGAACAAATTAGGCCATTGAAGTTTAACAGTGAATGCCATTGCTTAGAGTTGCAGGACATTTCAGAGCACCCGTATACAGAGGGGACCAGGCTGTCAGGTTAGCTGGTTGATCACAGTACTGCAAATTTACTGCATGAGTGTGTGTGTGTGTGTGTGTGTCCTGCCAGAATGAGTGGTAGATCAGCAGCCAATCTCTCGCTCTACTATCTCTTTCTCTATCTATCTGGTCTTTTCTGCATTGTGTTCCTGTGAGGTGACGTCCCAAATGGCTAGAGTACTGCAGGGCATTAGAGTATGGCTTTAGGAATGGAGCGGAACGCATTATGTCTGTGGATGGAAGGTTAGATGTAAATGTATAGCTTATAGGTATATAAATAATAATTTTTTTCATGGGTGTCCTGATGTAAAAAATAAAGAACTCTGCGGAGGAAATGTGTTCTTCACCCTCACCTCGTCTGTTATATCAGGACACCTCAAAGTGTTCACACTTATACCATGGCCACTTAACCACAGGCAAAAAGAGAGCAGTGTTTTAAAGTGTCATTCATTTTTTCAAGTTTGTTTGTAGTTAGTTTAATGCACGGTTTGTTCTGTTTTCCTAGTTAGACTTACTTGGTACCGTTGCCATTGTTGCCTCCAGTATAAAAATGGCTTGTGCACTAACTAACCACTAGAGTGGTGGTTAACCTGTCACAGGGACAGGGAATACTTTGTTGCCATGGCTCTGTACTCCATCACATTAGATTTTCAATGAAACACGACTATGATGTGCAGCTGGAATTTAAAGAGCAACCAAAGGCATCAAATTGGCTAAAAATCCTGTTTTTGCTGACCTCCAGTGGTTTCAGTTCTCACTGCAGTGCTCCTGTGATATGAAAGTGCACTCTAGGGTAATAATTGCCCACCAGGAGTACGTGTACCCCAGGGGTGCAGGTGCAGAGGGTTTGTGGAAAGATACGTGGAGGGTTAAAATAAACATGCTAATATAAATACAAATTGAAGTGAGGCTGATCTACAGTATATTTATAATAACTGAAAAACTTCCAGCAGTGCAGGACATCTGCTGCACAAACATCTACCGTTCCAGAATCACTTTCTTGTATAGAGGAGGAAATATCTATATCCAGTTTTGTATAATTACTAGTGTTGAATAGCATCCAGTATATTAAATGTAATATTAATTTATAACATTGAATATTCAAATTAACACATGTAGAACAGGACTGGGAAAGAAATACATGAACAGATTATAAGGAATTGCATCCGTATTAGGTAGCCACTGCAGGAATTAACTGAGTTTAGATCATCAGCATCATTTATTTATTTCTAATTTTGGGGAGCTTTTGCCTTTAGTCTGGTCTTAAGCAAGTGATACAGTTGGACGGAGGTCAGGTGATGATAGTTTGCTGCAATTGAATAAAACTGAGCTAGACTATGTATAATAAATTAAAAGAAAAAGTGGGCACTGAAAGTCAAATCAAAGTCACTGTTGGCTTGTCCTGGACTACTGTAAACACTCTGACCAAATTCGTTTTCACTGCACCCATGTACAGTATGTGAGGTTTCTCTTTTTCTTTTTTCCTTTCTTCCAACTGCCTACTAATCAGAGATGAGTTTCTGTGGCCATGGTATAATCCATATTTAATACACTGAGTAGTCTACAATAACAAAGTGTGTATTAGAGAGGGAAAACTAATTAATACAGTCCTTAACATCCCTCAAATAAGTCCTGCTGGCATCTTATCAGTCCACCTACAGGGGACTTGATCATTTTTAGTATTACAGAATAAATGCAACTTACAGACGTTGATCCAGCTGCAGGTTGACGTCTTCCACTCTCACACTCCCAATGTGTTCTGCTTCACTCTGTTTGGTTTGAGACGCTCTGCGTTTGGTCCGGTCCGACGGATGCTGGAGCATGTCCCTCTGTGTCTGTGAGGTGTCACGTGTCACTCTGGCTGGGTTGTGGGGGGCTGAGTGTCGTCCGTTGGCATGGCAACCTGCCGCCTTACCAGCCTGCTGGTCCAGTGTTGAATGCGCAGGACAAAAATGAATGCGATGGGGGGGTGGTGGTCGATTTGTTGCGTAGCTGCAGACGCTGCCTGCATGTTGGCTCTGTTCTGAAGCTGCGCATGGGGGTACTGTTTCAGTCAGCAGGCAGCATGGG
Source organism: Micropterus dolomieu (assembly GCF_021292245.1). Lineage (NCBI taxonomy): Eukaryota > Metazoa > Chordata > Actinopteri > Centrarchiformes > Centrarchidae > Micropterus > Micropterus dolomieu. The sequence goes on from NC_060170.1 coordinate 12,771,532, forward strand.
CCTCCCCTTGTTCCACAAAGTGCCCTGTCAGTAACGGTTAGCCCTTCTCTCTCTTCCACCCCGCCTGGCTTTATAAAGGGCCACAAGCAGGTGGGTTGTCATGGAGACACATGTGCCCTCGTTTCTCTTCTTCTGTCCATCACGCAACGCAAGTAGCAGCCACTGCCAGAGAGCACTCAACACACATACATACAGATATAAATAACACACACACACACACACACACACACACACACACACACACACACACACACACTGACATACACACTCACACAGTAAAATTACTCATCTGGGGAATGTATGTTAAAGTGAGTTTCCTCTTATTGATTCTTCATCAAATATAAGACCTACAAAGTGCAAAACAGTTTCCATGATTGGCTTAACTCTACTGTGGAAGCAATAAACTGTTTACTGTTTAAATAGTAAACTTTACTGCAGAAACAATTTACTGCGAACTGTACGTAGAAGGCTGTTTTGCAGAGTAAATTAAGCAACTTATCAATGTGTTTTGTATTCGCTAAAAAGGATTATTAAAACATTTGAAACATTGGAAATAAAACATTTTTTTAAATCAAATTGAAAATCAATTAATTTGTTAGCATTTAGTTGAACAACAATTTGTAATTCATCAGTAACTAAATAAAACATGATCATTTTTTGGATTAAAAATTGTTTAACACGAAAATAAATAGTAAATACAATAAATGAATTTAGTGAATATGTAAATAAGTAAAACAAAAAATGCATTGCAGTAATGCCAAACTAGGTTGGAGGTGATTTTGAAACATGACATCGTTTGTGCGTCAAAGAGCGCTGGCTGTAAAATGTCGGTCTATATCTAACAAGTCAAGACTGTTTATATTATGTGTTCATGTAAAGAAAATTACTTAATTATTATTTGTTGACAAAACAATTTGCGAAATATCGATACCAGTACCAGCCTCAAAAATCCAGTATGGGTCAGGCCATAGTCAAAATACTAATTGAATGAAATGCTTATTTATTTCCCCTTTTAAAAATATTATCAGCTTGTTTTTTATACATGTCTCTATTAGTACAGAATACTGCAATGTTAAAATTGTAATTAATAACAGTTGTGACAAGCATCTCTTCGAACAGCCAGACTAGGAAAAGAGGAAAAGAGCATCCCCACAACTATTTTCCCTGGCTGATGTACTGTATAATTGAGGAGGAGGGAGGGCTCTAGACCAGCTCTGAAGATCTCTTCTGTCTCATTTTCCAGACGAGATGAATGACCACCAGAACACACTGTCCTATGTCCTCATCAATCCTCCTCCTGACACCATGCTGGAGCTCAATGACATTGTGTAAGTAATTGTGCAACCAGAACAAAGGATACACCCCGCTTTTTCTTTTTCTCCTGTGTCCAGTAGACTTGGAGAAAATTGGATCTGCACATATATCTGATGCTAGTATATCTTTCTATAGTGAAAATATTTTATATATTATTAGCTAAAAGAAAAACATTTCTTCAAAATACAGTAAAATAATACAGTGACTACTAATGCATACATGAAATGAAAAAGTCTTTGTCTTGACAATGATGTGTTATTGAATGCAACTAATGCCAGCCGGATCACAATGGGCGCCTTTAGTAATACAAACAGAAGAAATAAAGCATAACCGGAATGTGTCAACATCATGACATGTTATGAAATTGCTGCTTTTCTGAATTGTTGATACAAAATGACTCTGCAAAATTGGACAGTGAAGTATTCTTACACCATAATGCATATCACAAGCAAGGTGGCCAAAATCTTGTAGTTTCTCGTGTGTGTTATCAGACAGGATCTTAATACCCAAAATGACATTATCTTCACAAGTTTACATTTTCAACATCAACATAAGGCCTTAATGTCTTCAAAACTGAAGCTGAAACAGGTAAACTACACTATTTTGGCCACCTGGCTTGTGATAGATCAGTGATTCCCTAAATTTTTTGTCAGGGGTGGTGGTAGACCCCTGAAACTACTAGTGTCGCGGAGCGGGAGCGTTACGAATCCATGGTGGCGTCATGGACGCACACAAATTTAGCCTATTTAGGTTTGTCACATTCTCCGTTCTTCTTTGACATTTTTACTGCTAAAGTAACTTACTCCTGATGGAGTTGGATGGCCAGACCGTGGATAGGATCAATGAAATCTGTTAAAATTTTTGCCAGATTCTTTTTTTATTTTTTCCCAAATTCCATGTTTTCTGTAAAATTTTTGGGGAATTCTGTGTTTTACAATTGAAGCACATTTTTTCATTAAAAAGAGTGTAATCATGTGGTGGATGATTGAAATTTCACAAAGAAAATATTACAAATTGAATTAACATCAATGAATTTGATGTATTGTGCAATATAGAAATACTGAAGTTTATGTGCAATTATTTATGGGGACAATTCATAATAAATGTATTGCAACAGTAAGTTTTTAAAAAAATAAATATATATATATATATAGGTATTTTCTGCTAAGTTGGCTGTGGGGGGTGGGGGAGGGGCATGTTTTTACTATTTGGAGGAACTTAGCTTGTATCCAACCCTGTTTTGTACGTACGCACCGTTTATAGATGAGGCCCCAGGTCTTCAGCAGTGTCGACCAGCACTGTGTCTCCCTCCATGTTGTTGAAGAGTTTGAGTAGACGGCTGCATGCAGACGCACAGGGAGGGCGGGGCTGCACGATGAAGGAGAGGGAGGAGAAAACACTGGCAGGACTTTACGAAACATATTAATTAACTCAACATCAAACTATATCAGTAGAAACGGTATTGTATAATTGTATATCTCTTTTGAAATTATATACTACCCAGCCCTGTTGTGTGTGCGGAGGACTGGGGAGCTCCGCCCTCGCTGAAACAGCGACGCAGAGAGGGAAGGAGCAGCACCGGTAAACACCAGAACAACATTGCGCAACTAAGTTCTCATTAACTTAACTTTTGAGGCGATGAGCTTAATCTCTCTCTTTTTTTTTGAATGTAGCCTAATTTTATCATTTTTGTCATTCTTTCAGGGTGATAGAGGAATCACTGTAGATGCATGTTAACATTCAATGATGGGCATCAAGATACCGCTGGTGTGCTTCTATTTAGGTTGCAAGAAAGCTGGTAATTTGCCTGTGCTGCCCAGACTAACATTTAAATTAAGCGTTTATCCTCTTGCTCCAACAAGTCCTCCAAACTAAACGACAAAACAGGTCATTGTCCATGCCACCCTAAATGGGTCGTAATAATGTGATGAACAGGGAGGACAGGCTGTCTCGCTCAGTTACTGCTCCATGCTGGCAGATAATTTTCATTGTGTCTTTACAGGTACATTATCCGGTCTGACCCGCTGGCTCACATGCCAGAGGACTCACAGGTTGGGCAGCCCCGCAGCACCAGGAACCAGCAGGACTTTGGCACAGAGACGAGAGATGAGACTCACCTCTGAAACCCCCTTATTCCTCGACATCCTGACCGTTGATCTCTAAGCCCCGCCTGGGCCGACAGAGCTTGTTCATCTCACACAGATGAAGGCTTGTCTCGGACCAAGAACAGCAGTCCATAGTGAATGATCATTATGTGTCTCAGCCTCAGAACTGAAATAATCAACAAGTCAAAAGATGGCCCTGAGAGAGAGCTGCTGTTTCCCACTGAGCTGCTACAGGAGGATGCATGAAGAGTGCCTCGTCATTGACCCCGACTCCCCTCACGCACCTTCTGTACTAGTACACATCACCCTCGCAAAACAATCTGAGATCAGGCACTTGTAACGGCTCCCTCCATCCAACCAAAGGTGTGCGAGATTTGATCAATCTTGTGAAAGTTCTTTGGAAGAATCAAAGGAGTTCTTGTGCACATGCTGTACTTAGTGTCAAATCATTATTTAACTCAGGGGTGAAGTTGTCCTCGTGCCACGACTTAGGCTGGCTTCCTCTACGCCTGTTTCTACCTAAACTCGCAAAGAACTGAATCTCCGGGCAACTACACCCTCATCCACATTGTAACAATCCTATTTTCTAATAACACAAGTAAACCCACAAGCATTTACCATGAAATTACAACACACGTGCACTTTTCTTAATTTATTACAAAATGTCTGTTTGGTTTTTGTCAGTTTTGTCATTTTCTTTATGAGCACAAACGTTTTTACAACAGACGGAGATCTGTGAATATACACACTGTAGTGGCACTTTTATTGGCTGTATTAAAATTGTAAATATTTCTCTCTTTGTTTTAGACACTGATTTCTGTTGTGGTTATTGTTAAAGAGAGAATATTGTTAATTTGTTTCACTATTTTACATGTCTCAAATCATGCGTGTTATAGTTTGTGCCATTTGTTTTGTTTAATGAAATTGCTTTGTAAATATATTTAAATTGATTTGTGCATTATGTGCCATTTTGCATACGTTTTGTGATATCAGCGTTAATGTTCATCTCACAGCCTGACCAATAGATTGGCCTTGCTGATGTAATCAGCTGATTTTAGCTTATTAGATGTGTCAGCCAACATGTAACAAGACATTTCTATTCAGAAATGCTAGTCGTAGTTGTGCATACTGTTTGATATTTTTGCAGATAAGCGTATTCGCAGAAGAGAAGCTTGACACCACTCTCATATCTGTATGATAAATTTGAAGCTAGAGCCAGCAGTTTTTCTGGCTGTGGCTGCATAATTGACGGACAGACTGACATATCATGATGAAATTACTTAGGTGCAAGGTAGATTTATTTAGCATTTTACAACACAGGGTTGTATGAGTTATGATTAACTTAAATAAGTCCTAGAAATAAAACTACTTTACATGATGCAGGGCTGAGGATGAATTCAAGAATTTAAAGCTGTGTGGTATGACAGCAGATACTTCTGTATCTCTTGCCAGACAGCCGCAGGGTCAACAGGCTGTGGCAAGGTGGGTACTGTCTTTTAGTATCTTTTAGGCTCTGCACAGGCAACTCACCGATATCACTGAAGCTTGGCAGATGAGTACCAGTGATCTTCTGAGCAGTTTTAGTCATGCGCTGCAGAGCCCTCTGGTCCTGGGCCGTGCACATCACATGCCGCTTGATGTTTCCAGTCAGGATGCTTTCTATTGCTCCTCTGTAAAAGCTGCCAAGAACTTGGCGTGGGAATTTGGCCTTTTTAAGCTTCCTCAAGAAATACAGTCGTTTCTGAGCTTTCTTCAGCAACGTATAGATGTAATGTGACCATGTCAGGTTCTCCGTGATGTTGATCCCCAGGAACCTGAAACTGTTCACCTGCTCCTCCTCAGCTCCACTGATGTAGAGAGGAGTGTGTTGATCAGCTCATTGGTTTTGCTAACGTTCTACAATAGGTTGTTCTCTGAGCACCACTCAGCAAGATTGTTGATTTCCTCCCGATATGAAGTCTCATCGTTGTTTAAAATCCGGTTGATGGTGGTGTCATCCGCAATTGTGGGTGTATAGAGTGAACAGGAGGGGCCAAGCACACAGCCCTGATGGGCTCCAGTGTTGAGCACTAGAGTAGAAGAGGTGTGATCGCCAGAGTGCTGAGTTTGCCAATTAGTTTCATGGGGGACATTGTGTCTGCAGTGTCTAGTCATTGAGACTAGACACTGCAGACTTTTTATGTACAGGAATGATGGTGACTGTCTTGAAGCAGATGGGAACCCTCTCCTGAGACTGTGATATGTTACAAATGTCAGTAATAACATCTGCTAGCTAATAGGCATATGTTCTTAGTACACAGCCAAGGATGTTATCAGGCCCAGCAGCTTTACTCATATTCACTATCAAAAGGACTCTACTCACATCTGCTGTGGATACTGACAGTAGCTGGTCCTCCGGAGGATTCATCTATGGTTTTCTGGTTGAGGAATGATTTTATTGTCTTTGTGAACACCACAGCATCAACACATACACTGATGTATGATGTCACTGATGATGTATATTCCCCAAGATTGATGTGGCTCTCCTGGGTAGAGGGCTCTCTTAACACTCAGTCCTGTGGAGTTGCTGTAGCCCCAGTAAACAGTTTTTACTGATGGTTTGACCCTTGTAATCAGCTGGGTGTAGTTAAGCAGAAGCAGGGAATTATGGTCTGATTGACCAAAAAGATCTCTTTGATTAAAATTACCAGCTGCAATAAAAACATCAGGTTGTTTTGTCATGTGACTGCTGATGGTAGAGTTACTGTAGTGCAAATGCAAACTGTAACAACAAAAACACTGAACTAACTAGTTATACTAGTTTTAAAGAGTTGCTGTACAACTGGTTAGAATTGTTTGGCATAGACTGCGATGTGCACAGTCAAGTCTATTTCTACCCTCTAATGTATTACTGAATCTATTTGGAACGTATTTGATGTGAAAATGAAGTGCTATCCTCTCCAAATTGTACTGGGCATGCCTTGTGTATAAGACAGTGTCTGTGTGCAGTTGAATCTTGATTTATCATTCCTCATCATTAAGTTTTGTTAAATCACTGTAAATAGTAGCTTTATACATTCATTGTTTGCCATTTTCAGTCTCTTGTGTGTGATTCAAGTGTATGAGGACTTGAACTATTTTTGCACTAACCTTTGCGGGGATGTCTTGGAGCATAACAGCATGACCCTTTAATCTGAATCTGTACAACATGGTGCACAGTATTCAACCATTCCTGTTAAGCAAAGACAGTCAAATGTGCAGTAAACACATCATGCATTATTTAGGTAAGTGCCGTTTTATCTATCTGTCAAAGAAATATGAATTGATAGTAATGATGAAGAAGTAACCGCCGTTGGATTGTTTCCTCTTTGGGAGCAGCCAAGAATCAGCATAAGCCTTTTAGTGTTCAAAAGTGTACGTATTTTGCAGAGTCCCATTGAAATGTACTCTTGATCTTTGCTTTGTAGTCACTCAAAAGTGTCAGTTTACAGGGCAGGAGAACTATTCAGTGAAAGCGTGAGCGACCACGATGGCGGATACGATCGGTGTTCAGATCCATTCATTTAGTAAAATCTTAGGTCCTCACTTCACGCTCCACAAATATTTCACTTCAGATCTCCTACTGTCCATACTTACAATACCACAAGGGGCATGTTAACACTTAAAAAGCATGTTTTGATATATAAGCTTGAACAAGAATGGTAATTTTTTTTTTACATTTAGCAGGACATTTAGCGTGATGTCCCGTGGCTACAGAAACCCATAATCAAGTCAACTGCTTGCAAGTTGGAGCCATTATTTGATACTGTGTATTTATATGAATGGAATGTGCATGTTGTCTAGGTGTTATCAAAAGCCTATGTATTATGTTGACCTCCACTTTATGTTTTTAAGTCATTGTCAAAAAGGGGTTGATCCATTTTGTACTATTTCTTATGAGAAGTGAGTGTACTTCGACATATAAAATATGAACAAATAAATGCTGCATGCAGCCAGATAAAATGATTGAGAGACTTTTATTTCATCTCAGATATTAAAATGAAATGTTGATGAATATGAGGAAAATCACATGTAGATAAGTGTAAATTAATTTATTAATGTTATTATTAGTGCTATTATTCACAAGTATTGACGTTATCTCACAGTTCCATAGCCTTTCAATATTACATTTAAACTGCAGCAGCAAGGAAAATAAATTTTGAGACATTTCGGGAAATAGACTTATTTGCTTTCTTTGCTGAGAGTTAGAAAAGAAGATTCATACCACTCCCATACCGGAGTGTTGAGGTCCTAACCCGATCATGTTGTAAAGACTACTGTCTACTTAGAATGTGATTCCATCACAACATGGTCTCTAGTTTCATTTGCAATTATAGTGTGCTTTCATGGTAATGTATCAGTAATCATGATCCAATAATAGCCTTCTAACACAGCCCATAAAAATATAACACTGACAGGGACTGCAGAGTATGCTATTAAGGCTAATTTTGTCAATAAAGTAAAGACGATCTGTCTCCTGAATATCTACTGTTGCTACCTGTTTAGACAAAGGTGAGGTTCCAGCATCTTTAAAAGGGCCGCTCATGGGCGCCCCTGTGGCTTACAGCCATTCTACTCTGACCACTCTGAACACACCTGCTCTTGGAAGCTAAGCAGGGTTGGGCCTGGTTAATACTTGGATAGGAGACAGCCTGGGAATACCAGGTGCTGTGAGCTTTTACACTTTCTGCTGTTTCAGTGGAGACAGAGCTTTGAAAAAGAGAGCAGCTCGTCTCTGGACTTTGAATTATTACGTGGCTGGTGTTTTAACCTTCACACACAGACTCACATGCTGGAAAATGACAAGTTGTGGTTTTAGTCGCATTTTCACAGTAATGCGTTTAATTTTTTACCGTGTAAAATGTAGCTAATACGATGGCTTAAAATGTATGGTATCTTTCAATTAAAAAAAGTTGAAACACCTTAACATTTAACAGTGTTAATAGTTCATATTAAAATACCAGAAATTCTGCTTTAGAAATGTTACCAAATACTTATGAATGCATGAATGCAGCATAATTCATTTTATTTATACCATAATTAGGAGCAACGGAGTAAGCCTCAAAGTTGTGAGCAATGATATCTCCCAGGTGAAAAGAAATGGAAGTGTCAGTCAGCGGACAAAATGGCTGCAAGCCTCCATGTCTGACAGTTGCAACAAATTAAAATACAATATCAACACTAATTCAGTTTGTTTTTATCTGATTTAACACAAACTGCTCCAAATAGGACAGCAAAAGTAGACAATATAGGCTATTTAAACTGTGTGACAAGGCTAGCAGTGAGGAGGTCTCATGTAGGATGCTATGTTACCATTATGGGAAATGTAGGATCCAGAACCCAAACTAGAGACTCCAGACATCTCAGCCTCTGCTGCACAAGAGCGTTCTTTTTTCAATCTCTAGTCTCACGTCCCCCAATTTTATGGAAGTTCCATACAAAATCCCTGGAGTGCCCCTTTAATGGACACACATTGAGAGCAGTGTCAATCTCCTCATCTAACTCGTACCAAGACAGAGAATAAGCATATTTACCAAAATGTCAAACAATTTGTTTTAATTTTGGCTTAGGTACAGCAGCAACTTAAAAAGAGTGACAGAATAAAACTACAATATTGTCTGTCATGTTATGTGTACACAACTTTAAATTTTGAGTGAATCCCTCTCTAAAACACCTTTGGCACCTCTGTCCTAACGCCGTTGCTTGTTGACATGTATCTGCTTCCACCTCTCTCTGGTCCAGCGGCCGTTGTTCTGCGCGACTTCATGCAACAGGTCCATGAAGGCGTACTCGTTGCCAGACAGCAGGGTTTCATCATCTGGCGAGGCACCACCAGAGGGAGCCTTTAAGCCAGTGCGTCTGTTTTCTGCCTTCTGTCTGCTTGTCACAGCCTGCTTTGGTTCATTTCTCTGCTCTGCCTTGTTGCTGCTCTTATTGGTGTTCTTGTGTGCACGAGTTTGTGCAGGTTTAAGGTCTTGACCAAGTTTTTCCTGATTCAGGTTTTGGGTTTCACTAGTTGTCTGTCTCATAGTGGCAGGGTCCTGGACCATCTCCTCCTTCCTTGGCTGCTCCTCTAGCCTGGTGTCAGTGTGGGCATGAGCTTCACTGAAAGAAGTGCTCTTGTCATTTGGTTTTGAGGAGTGTCCCAATTTCATGTGAGGTACATTTATTTTTAGGGACTCTCCTATTGGATTATTTTCAGTTTCCTCTTCCTTTTTGTCCTGGTCAGAACCAGAAGGTTGCCCCACTTTGTTTAATACTTTCTTCCCCTCACCTGGAAACTTTGCTGTCCAAACAGTGAAGACACCACACCCGTCCTCCTCCTCCTTCATTTTACATCTTGCCTGCCACTGAATTGCAGTCGGAGGCCAGGTGGAGATCCTCCCCATAACATTTCCCACCTTTGCTCTTTGACCCGGACCGTCAGTGGACTGTTTGTTGAAATCATCAGGATTTGTACCGATGCTCAGATAAGGTACAGTATCGGTGTTGACAGATACACAGTGGGGGGTTTCATCTAGACCAGCTTGTTTAGCTTTCACATCAGTAGTGTCTGTCAGATTATCTGTCTCAATTCCTCCATCTACTTCAGTTTCATTCCCCAGTTTCTGCTTTCCTTCAGCTTGGTTTTCTGTGTCTTTCAATTGAGCCTCTGTCTCTGTTTGTAAAGTCACTTGATCTTTCACAGATGCACAAAAAGGAGACATAAAGAGAATAGCATTAGCTGACTTAGCTCTGACTCCAGCAAAGGATCTCCTCCATCCCATTTCTGAGTCCCAGTGATTGTTTTCAGTGAAGTCTCTTTTCTCAGAGTGTGCCGGAGACTGAGTGTAACTCGAACCACTGCTGTCTTCCTTCATCTCACTTCTGTTCTCGTTTTGACATCCAGGCATCACTGTTTTGTTATTGCGTTTCCTCCTATGCAGCACCACCAGGAAACACACCGCAAACAGGAGCAAAGACAGGACCACTGCAATGGGGCAAGTTGTAATTATTTTTAAGAATCCGATAATGTTTTTCAGTACAATCAGACGGACACATGCAAAGAAAAAATAAACATACCCATCACAACAGTGAGCATGCAGACAACATTTGTATCTGACGATGGTTGTGATGTCGCACAAGTTTCTAGAAGGAACAAAAGACACATTAAAAAATTATATAAGGTTCAACTATCAACTGATGAAAAGGACCAGACATACCAGTCAGTCCCGTGGGTGTGAGTGTAGTTATGGGCTGGACAGAGATCTCCGTCACTGATGGTGGTGATGAAGATGATGTCACATAAGTTACTAAAGGAAACAACAGAAAAACCAAAGAGATAGAAAGCAGCTTAAGCTCAAGCCTCAGTCTTCTGAATGTGTTATTTTAATAACAGCAAATGAAGGATGAATTGTGCACAATTTCAAGAGTCAGACCACTGATGGTTAAATGAATCATGTTGCTTTGGTGCATCTGTAGGTGAAATACCATGGAAATTTCAAGATGGTGTGTGTGTGTCATGAAAACAATTACAATTTTAAAAGCTCCAGTAAGTAGATGTGCTACAATTGTTTTGTTTTTTTGATAACTACAATTACCAATGTCGAGTTTTACAACAATAATGTTGTAATTTAATGAAAAAAGTCATAATATTAAGAAAAAAGCCCATCATTTTTGTAATGAAATATTATGAAAAGAGGAAAAAACTTTGTCAAGACCTGAGTTGGGCCTCATACTACATTTCATGTTTTGAAGGCTGAAAAAAGTGTATGGGAGTTGTAAAATAAAATAAAAAAATTAAAGATTTTGTCTTTAATGCAGGAATCGAAAATGAAATTTGGCTTCATTGTCTTCACAGTATGCAATGAGAATATAACTTGCTCTATAAAATGACCACATGGTGGTGCTGTCCACAAATAACAGTTTCTGTGTCCATGGCCTAACTTAAATAAATGTTTAATAGAAGTCTGTTTGGGTACTTTTTGCAATATCCTGCGAAGGAACAGACAGAATACATTCTCATAATGAACTGTCGATTTTCAGTTATAAATGGCGAAATGTATAACCAAACTGAGATTTCAAGAAGATCAAATCGTTCTACTAGTCTAATGATGTTAAAATGAAATTTCATGTGCGCACATAACTGGACATGTTATGAAGCAGTAGGGTACCTAGCTATCTCTCGTAATAGTCTGATTCTATTGGTAAAGAAATCTAAACATGAACGAAACAGAGACAAGAAGAACCAAATGTACCAGTGTTTAAAGTAGGTGTAGTGACCGTTGTGAGGAAATCGGTGGGTTTGGGTTGAACGGAGGTTTCTGTCTCTGATGCTGGTCGTGCTGGAAACGTTGAGAACGACAGAGATACTAAGAAACAGTTTAATATGAATCTAAAGCTGAAGAAACAAATATCAAACAGAACCTGAGACAAGAAAAACCACATGTACCGGTGTGTGAAGAATCGATTAAGGGTGCATCAGTGGGTTTGGGTTGGACTGAGGTTTCTGTCTCTGATGTTGGTCGTGATGGAGATGATGTCACAACTTTTGCTAGAGGGAACAACAGAGATACTAAGCACAACAGTACTAGCCACAAGTGATAGATGTCAGGTGTTGTGTGTGATGAATTTAAAATATAGAAGAGCCAGATGTACCAGTGGATGTTATGAGAATACCAGTGGGTTTGGGGTGGACCGTTTGAGTCACTGACGGTGGTCGTGGTGGAGGTGACGTCACACACACAGACACGTTCCACACAGGCCGACCCCTCAGAGATGGAGGACTCCCACAGGTCACCTCCATCTGTCTGTCCAGCAGAGCTCTGCTCCGTAGATCTGTGAAGAGAAGCAGCTTCAGGTTTCTAAAAAGTTCTGAAAACCCATAAGACCTATTGTTATTTGTGTCCTATTTCACAAACCTTTCAGGAAATCCACAAAGTCTTCAGCTCCACAGGAACAGTCCCAGGGGTTCCCATCTAGTCTGATCCTGGTGGACCTGAGGGCCCTGAAGACCTGAGGTGAGACCCGGGTCATCCTGTTCTCAGACAAGTCCAACTCAGCCAAGATGGGCTGGGAGCTAAAACTATTTGGCTCAATTGTTCTGATCCTGTTATTATTCAGACTGAGCGTTGTTAAGCTAACGAGCCCGTTAAACGTGGACTCATTCAGGACTTCAATTTGGTTTTCTGTGAGGGTGAGCCCACGGAGGATATCAGGCCGACCAAACCACTTTGGCTTAATCTCTGTGAGTAAGTTCTGTTTTAAACTGAGATCTGTAAGGTTCTGGAAAGAACTGAACGCCCCTTCGGCGATCCCTGTGACACCAGCGCTCTCAAACCTGAGCCTGGTCACAGAAGTGAGGTTTTCACTGCGTAACACAGTGGAGTTTATCTCTCCAACGTCCTTTAGAATCATCACCAGAGATGAGTAACCAGGCCTGAAAGCTAAGAGCACAATATTATGATTACATTTAGGTGTTGTTGTGTATGGAGCTAGAAATTCTGCAAGGCCGCGAGGGGGGCGGCTGGCACAAGCAGTTTTAACAAAAAAATAACTGCATTCATTGTATGCTTTCTGACCAAGTGCTAAGGTTTTTTTGGTTTTGTTTTTGGTTGCAATGGGACATTCCAAGGATTGCTCTGATGTTTGCAGACCCCTTTTTTTTTCTCACACTCAGAAAAAAAAGCCTGCAGATGCCTATATTAAAGGAAAACTCAAAGACTCAGGTTTTGAAACTGTACATTATAAGGCAACGTTCAGACTGCAGATCCGATTTTTTTTGTTTGACAGTTCACATTATAGTTTAAATGTGGCCCATATGAGTCTGAAAGTGACGCCGCATGCGCAGAAGAATAACACGAGGTCACGCGCAGCACGCTGTTGCAGGCTACAGACGTAAACAAGGAGCAACAGAGGTTAACTCCCGTTTTTCATTGTCCTCTCACGGGTCACATTTTTCCCGAATTATGACAAGTGTTCACAACTTTCTGTTCTTTTCTTTACGGTTTCTGGGTCACATTGGCCTGCAGTCTGAACGTAGCCTAAATTAAACTTATATTTTGTAGCAATTTAAGCTATTTCAAAGCGCTGCTTGTGCTGCCATCTAGTTGTGGTGTTGTGCAATGCAACATCAACAGACAACTTTTTCTGACCACATTCAAGAGGGCTGAATGTGATCAAAAATGCATAACATTCAATCCATGCAGG